>NC_133315.1:20804257-20930302 GCF_012295235.1 Primulina huaijiensis
TTAATGTTCGTAATATTAATAATTTTTTTAATGTATAACATTATGAGAGTGATTTTCTATTAATTTGATGTCATTGTATAAATTAAAGTAATTAAATTTAAATTTAAAAATAAAAGTAAAATTTAAATTTAAAATAAAAGTAAAATTAAAATAATAAATAGCTTGATTGGATTAAATGCTCTATTAATAATCATATTAAACTAACGTAGAAAATAACTTAAAGAACATCATGAACATTACACAAATTATAAAACCAAAAAAAGGTAAAATAGTAAGTTTACAAAGTAAAATAAAAATAATAATTAATTTGAGTGAGTTAAGTACACTATTAATTAACATATTAAATTAAAAAAAAATTTACTTAAATAACCAAATGAAGATGACAAATTATAAAATAAATAAAAGGGTAAAAAGGTAAGCTCACAATTCAAACTCATATATATATAATAGTAATAGATAGATATAGATAAAATAATGAAATAAAGTTATTCTCATTTCCAATCTCAATCCTTAAATCAGAAAATTGAAAAGTTACCTAAATAAATAAATAAAACATTGATTAAGTAATTATGGGGAAAATGGTAACTAAGTATATTCACAAATCAAACTCATATATAGATAGGTATATAGATATAGACAGTTAGATTAGTAGATCTTCTGGCCGTGAATATTATCTGTAATTCATTTCTTGTAAGTGCAAGAGTAACTAAAACTATGACATATAGGACCTAAGAGGCAGTATACTTAGCAACAAAAAAGAATAAATGGCTTGGTTAATAATTATATGTTTGAGATAAAATATTTGTTATATAAAGCAAGAGTTGATATGAAGCTACGATATGGTCAGAAATGAAGAGTCCAAACCCAGTCATGTAATTGGATTCAATTCGTACTTCCAATCAAAAGTCAAATTGAACTAAGTCAAAAATAAAAAATTTACCCAATAAACTTAGCGACCATTCCTTCACCATCTTTGATCGGAATGATAGTAAGAAGATTCCAGAATGGAGTGCCATCCTTCTTATAGTTCAAAAGCCTCCCACAGTAGCTTGTCCCCATTGCTATTGTGTTCCTTATTTTATCTACCTCCTTCTGATCTGTGTTGGGGCCTTGCAGGAAACGACTGGACCAAAGGGAAAAGAGGGGCGTCACATCTCCAAATAAAATCCAAGCATTTAGTAAATTCAAGACTTTCATGTGTTCTCAAGAATATAATGCGCCCTTCAGAAAAATAAAAAAAAATTATTTGAGCACAGGAAACTTTTCAGAGCTCAAGAACTTGTTGAATCCCAACATTCCAACGTGATGTGTCAAAATATTTTTGAATAGCTTACACAAAAGTAGAATTCCCTGCAACTGGAATTCCATAAATTTCCACCTTCTGTCCCCAAATTAATCTACAAAACACGTGTGCAATGTGCAGTTCATGTATTACCAGAGAAACAGAGGTCAGGGAAAAACATATTTTGCAAAAACTGTCTAATGGAACTCATGCATTAACATGAAATTATAGTGTTATAAGTAGATCTCAATGCTTCTAAAGAGTGGAGATTTATCATCATTATTCAAATTTTTTCAGCAGAAGCGATATCATAAAAACAAAAGCATAAACCTAGAGCACACATAGATAATACTCTCATGCTTACAGACGAATAGAGTTAGTTACCCATAACATTTTTCCCAGGATAGCTTGTACTGTGTCCTAACCATCATTTATGTGATTAGAGAATTAATTAGCCAGAGTTGAGGACAAAAAACTGCATCTACTCCTCAAGTTCCTTTATTATTACAAAGAAGAAAGAAAAGGAAAATTTTTCATACCAATTCTTGCCAATGACCTCTTCTGAGTTATAACCAGTCATGGTGAAAAAGCCATTGCTAGCATAAACAACAGGACAACCGGGTTCTGCTGCATCAGAGACAACAAACGTTTGTTGCAATGTTGAAAAAGCATCCTTCACCTCTTGAGGCACATCTGGGATACCTAAAATCGTTTCTTCCCAAGTCCCTGCTAATCCAACAGAAAGTTTTTCTCTGAAACTCTTGTTTCTTCCTCCTACAAATGGACTGTTGTCCCCAATCGTCTGAAAGCTACTTTCTCCTACTTCTTTCGTGTCAGCTATGCTAGCCTCGGTTGTAGTTTTTTTCTTCATGCTTCCCTTGATATTTTCAATATCATCACAAAATGAAGTGATCTGAGACCTGCCAAGCTGAATGTCGAATGCCATCCATCTACTACCGGTAATATCTCTTGATGCTTCCCCTTGCATAGGAAGTACTTGAACATCAATTTCCTCACTCCTGGTAAAAGTATTAGGAACTCCAGCATCAATGCTGGTCAACGGTTTGAAAACACCAATCGACTGCCTCTGGTCTTTATCCCCCGATGACTCCATTAAACCAATTCCTTCACTACCAAGAATGAATTGCAAGTAACTCGCCACCAATCATTACTAAGTGTTTGCACAATATTTAACATAAGGTCATGCATGACGTCTCTACTATTTCTGTACCAGTATAAATCAGTGGCATCGAACTATTAGAAAATCAAGGAGAATCAATGAGAATAGCAAAGATAACAAAATTGATTCCAACTAACAATGATGATATCGTCAACAGCAGCTCTTAAATCTTAGTTGCAGAAATATAATAACAGGATAAGCATTACCCCAACTCATTGCATTAAAATGAGTTAACTTGAAATAAAATTTGGAGGTTTCATCTCCAAAATAGATATATTGAAACACTACTCCGTTAAATTCGAAAATAATATGATTACCTTTTCTGTTGTTCCAAGAAATGGCAAACCACACAACTTAATGATGATAATGAGAGATAACACTCAAACAAATATTAATGGGAATGAAATAATAATATTGATGGGGATGAAGTAGAGATAGCATTCAAGAATAGTTGGAACGAAATTTATAATAGTTTTACTTACACTGAGTTGAGAGAGAGCAAGTACCTGGAAGTCATTGGCGTGGATATTACTGGTTTTTAATTGGACAGAGCTTAGCGTGAGACAAGGGAACAGATAAGTGGAACAATAATGTTCACAGAACAAACTGGATTACCAGGAGTTGTCGTTTACCATGAATGTGTACATATATGACCACTGGCTTTCCTTAATGGAGACTAGCTATTTTGCACACGGTGCGTGTGTATATTTTTTTAATAATTATCGACAGATTAAAGTGAAATTTGACAAATTATCGAGGGACTAAAGTGTTATGTGAATTGTTGTAATTAAAAAAAATAAAAACAAAAGTGTTTTTGAAATTTTAAAAAATAAAAAAAATGTAATATTTGTATCAAATAAAGGTAAAATTGGAATATCAAAAAACAGACCAAGACACTAATTTGTCTCTATTATGGAGATTCTTAATAATAGTAATAGATAATAGATATCGAAACGGATCAATTTTTTCTCCAGCTACAAATTTACATCTTACATTTTTTGTTTTAAATTCAACGCACTAAAAAATTATATAATTCACTGGTCCTTTAAATTTTGAAAGTAATATTTTTTAATCTAGCATATTAAAACATAACCAGCATTTTCTAAAAAGAAAAAGGTACTTTAAGATGTTTAATCCATTACCTAATTAAAATAGTTAATAAAGTGGCAAAGTTTAATTTTGTCGATTGGGAATTATGTATTTATAAAAAATACTCAGGGTTGTATATATGTAATACACATAGGCTGAGACAAGGGTATAAGTTGGAATGATCTATTATCTATTCTAATATATTATTAATAATAATTTATCAATTCAAAATTGAAATAATAATATTATTATTATTATTTCAATTTTGAATTGACAAATTTGTCATTTTATCATGTATAAAAAATGATTCGGGTTGTATATGTAAACTTGGTGTATAAAAAAATGTTTTGGGTTGTATATTCAGTAATGTAGGCTGAGATATCGGTATAAACTGGAAATAAAATTTGAGAAACTGTCATTTTTGTCTTATATGTTTAGTTTTTAATGTTGTCCAAATTCAATTTTAATCGTATATCTTCCATTTTGGTCAATTTTAGTATTTTTTATCGGAAAATTTGATATGACACTTACATATCAGCATCATTTCGGAGTCACGTACGTGCAACTTAAATGTCACATCAACGTCATGTCAGAAAAAAGACTACAATTGCACACAAAAAGTAGCAAGTCAAGACTAAAATTTGATAACATCGAAGACCAAAATCGCATATTGACAATTATATAGGACTAATAATGCAATTTTCCTTTAACATTTAATTGAGAGTGAATAAATATATCACCTAAATGTATCCGCAACCAAAAACTCAGCTTCAGTGTTGGACCTACTGTGCCACATAAAAAGTTACAACTCGGGACTTCTGTAAACCTCTCCACATAATCATAAACTTAAATAAATAAAAAAATTATTGGGTTTCAATAATTAATTCATACATAATTTTATATATTTATTTGTTATCTTTATTTATAATCTTCATTTATATACTATTAACCATCTTAATTAATTTATTAATAATATATATTAGTTTTATTTAATAAATTAATAACAAAATTCAATTTAATAATTAATACTTGATAATTATTTATATTTATAATTTTATTTAATAGCTAGTTTTTTTTAGGAAAATAATAATTTGATGAAAATATTGTCAAAATTTTATTAATTTAAAAAGAAAGAGTACAATATTAGGAATAAAAATATATAAAAATTAAAAGAAATGCCAATTTGGATTTTTAAATCAAAATTTTAAAATAAAATAAAATAAAATACTGAATTTTTATTTTCAAACTATTTTTTTTTAAAAAAAAGCAACACGGCCCCACACACATGTGCAACGAACATGGCTATGTACCTAGTGTGCTTCATCATCCGTAATCTAGAAGAAAACTCACCACCATCCTAGTCTGATTACCAAATGCACACAAAAAAGATAACCATCCACGAGGGCTGAACAGAAAGTCAATATGATAAAACCAAAACAAAATAACATGCATTATAATGAATGCCATATGAGATGCAATTCATGAATATGATACAAGATAGACATAGTCCGTAAAAGATAATGGAAACTAGTAACAATATGAGAACGTAACTGTGACCATGTTTGAGCACATTATAACATAACAAAGTGTAGGGTTTTGTACCATAGACGTAGTGGTCACTCCTTTGCCGATCAACTACCGTGTACATGTCACCTTGCAAACATGGATTTTACGGATTCACAATGTCATTTAGCCTGGAATAACTCTTGGTCAAGTCACAACATCGTATAATCAAAAGCCCGTTGAATCAACCTGTTTGGAAATGGGTTGAGTTTAGCATGCTTGGGTTATGGTTTAGGTCAGAGATGGCCCACCATTTTTTAAAAAAAGTAAAAATAATTTTTTATTTATTTATAGTAGTTGAGTGATCATTATTTCAGTTCAATTTTGACCAAATTTATTTTTAGAAAAACTTCTTTCAAAGACAAAGTAAATAATTTTTGGTTTTCTTCTTCATTAACTTATTTCTAAGCTTCTGTTTTTTTATTACCGAAATAATATTTTGTTGATATTTTTTTCTTTGTTCTTCACGATCTTTCCAAATTCTGAGCAGCAGTAAACGAGGCAAGAATTATATTATTTCTCTACAAGACAAGATCACCCTATATCAATGTGCTTACGTTTTGAAAGAAATCGTCTCTAAGATACAACGACTAGGATCTAGAGAATGCAGCCATCGATTCTCCAGATATCGATGAACAAAATATATGTAGAGAGCTCTCAAGACAGAGAAGAGAATTGAGAGACAATATGAATGCAGAAGAACTATTTCTCATCATTCAAATGAATGCAGGCATGAGGAATTATTTATACTAATCTAAAGGTTGCAACTAAGGATCACAACCTTTTGAGGAAGTCTTAGCCAAAAGACATGCACATTCTTTTATTTGGGGTGTCTTTTTGGTCAAGAGACTTGAATGGATCACTAAAATTCATCATTGAGATGAAATAATGTCAGATAACTGGAAAACACATCACAACTTTTCGCGAACTTTACTGCCCGGAAGGCTACCTTATTGCGTGGAGTTCTCCAGGCAGCACTCCTATGCGCATTTGGAGCTTGGTTTTAGCCTATGAAGCTATCGTTTCAAGTTTTTTTTAACTTCATTACTTAATTTCTCATGCATTAAGCCTATAATACCAACAATCCACCACATAAATAAAATTAATGCATATTTCCTTGAAATTTTTCGTGAATTGTTATTGCATCGGTATATGTGGCTTGTGGCCTTAAACCTTCATTAGTATGATACTATCGGATTTACTAGTTGATTAGTGGTGAGGTGTCTTGAACTATTCAACCGTTTGTATAAACCATGTCAACAGTATCTACACAATAATAATTCTAACATTTTTATTCTTATGTTGTGTCCATTTCGACCTTAGATCTTATCTTATATTCATGAGTGTTCATATTGAAGCGGTCATTACTTCACACTTATATAGGTAATCTCATATTTAGAGTATCCTGACATACTTTACCTTTGAGTATAAGAATCATTAAAAGATAACATCTTCACCACATGTTGCAGGTCTTTCATTATTTGGATGTTCTAGGAATGAGCCGATGCAAGTTCCAAGTACTCAACTCAATATTTATAACTTAGTTGTCTCATTGAACTAATGTCATGTGATCTCCAATTCTCAAGGTTGGGTTACCACTGTAAACATTTTATTTTGTGGGTTCTTGGCATATTCCTCTTAAAAACTTAAACATTTGATCTCGATTTATTCTTTTAATAAACGAATTCGTTAGGTTTTCCTTTGATTTCACATATTCAACAGAAATAACCACATTTGAGATCAATTGTCCTATGGTATTATGTCCCCGACAAATATGTCTTGACTTGCCATTGTACATATACTTTGTGCTCTTCCTATAGTAGATTGATTGTAGCAATAAATCATAATATATTATACATGTTTATTCCAATAAGGAATATCTTCCAAGAAATTTCTAAGCCACTCGACCTTTTCTTCAGCTTTGTCTAAAGCAATAAACTCAGACTCCTTAGTGGATTGAGTTATGCAAGTTTGTTTAGAATATTTCCACGACACTGCTTGTAAATACATATCTGCTAATGGAATTTGAGTTTTTTGTGTCGGATATCTAGTTTGCATTGTAGTATCCTTCTAATATTGTTGGATATTTAATATAAATTATCCCATTTGTCATTGAATATCTATGCACTCTTGTTAATGGTTTCTAGTGATCTTTACTAGGATTACTTGTAAACCTACTTAGTTTACTTACTGAATATGCAAGGTCAGGATGCGTAAAATTAGTTAGATACATTAGACTACCAATTATCCTTGTATATTCCAGCTAAGAAACTGCTTCTCTTCGATTATTGGCCAAATGCATGTCCGAGTCTATAGGTGTTCTTACAGGAGGACAACCTAAGACAATAAATCTTTTAAAAACATTTTTGATATACTGAGTTTGTGAAAAGACAATTCCCTAGGATGTTCTTGAGATTTTGATTCCAAGTATTACATCACACATCCCTATGTCTTTCATATCAAAATGATTTTTCAACATTTTCTTTGTATTCATGATTAATGTAACACCCTTTTCTACACATTAACTATATTGTACGTAATATCATAATTAAAAATAGATTTTGAGGGACTATTAAACATATATCATATAGGACAATCCAATATAGGGGAATGTCATTAATAGAAAATGTTCTTTTCGGTTATTTAAAAATTTCGACATGGTTTCTCTGTATTTTGGACTATCCAATAACCCAAGCATCATTTTAAATAATACAGTATAACCGATCATCAATTCTTCTTTGACCATATGTATAGTATTTCTTACTCAACGTATAGTCACAATCAACATACATTCTTTAAAAGTTACAATTTGCACCATGTAGCATTGCTTATTCACACTATTTCAGTTTTTGCAAACATACATATATAGATCACTTAGGAATATATCAACATATTAGCGGAAGCAATGAGGATCTCATGCCCAAGTCCTCATCGAGGTAAGACACATGACAAGAATCCATTTGTGAATCGGCATCCTAATCATCCTCATTACCTGATCTTGCAATACATGAGCCACGTGAGTTTATAAACTCAGCAAGTTGGATTTTGTACATATCAAGATATATCGAAAGAACATACGTATTCAATTCGTGATATACTGTGGAGCTACTGTGGCTGGTTATATATCATGTCTTGTGGGTGACCGTACGATCCAAGGCGCTAATAAGCTATTGTGAAGATCGCACAATCCATGTCCTTATTGGCCAATAGTTTGGTGCATTTAAAACCACTCTTGCAGCCAACATGCTCATATTATCATATAACCTATTATCATATGGCATTTTCCATATCTCTGTCATAGCACTTGACTTGTAAAATGCATGTTCTTTCATATGCAGTTATATCAAAGACAATTGTGCTATGAATCAATCAATAAAGGAAAATACAAGAACATATACCAACAACCTTTGCAAAATAATAGATATTCATATTAGGCTCATGTATCACATCAAATAAATAATTCCAACTTACTTTTCAAACTTAAGAACAAGGATTGAGACGATGTTTCATGCTCCTACACTGTGTCAAATACATATATACATCAATCAATACTATCATTTCAAGCTAATTTTCGAAGGTCAACCCAATTCTATGGTTTACATAGCATAAACCTATGAAGTAAAGGAAATATTTACTTCACTAATTAGAAAATTCTGTGTTGAACTCAATTCCACCTTCAATTAAGGCTAATTCTATCGGTGTGAATAGGTGAAAATGGCTAAAACAATCAAGTCATAAAACTTTAAATTACAAAAATCATGTTTAGAACTCACACTTTTGCGCAAAGCATGCAGTGGCACGTTTTGGGCGCACCCCAAGTAAGTTGGCAATGCCTTGGATGCAGCCGTGTGTTTTTTCGCGCAGTGGAGGTCTTTTTCTGTCCAAAGCTTCATGTTTCCTTTGGAATTGGCTAAACTAATAAATATAAAAGTTATAGCTCTATATCTTGGTTTTCATTTGCAATTGATCTCACTCAATTTGAAGATTGGACTACAAAGTTATAATTATACCAAAATGTGACTGTGGGCGAATGAAAACATGCATGACACACTTCGGAGCTATTCAAACCCTTTTTACACATATATTTGGACAAAACGCAAAAATATAAAAGTTGTAGCCATATTCCTTGGGTTTCTAATGGAAGTCGTTTCATATCAATGTGATTAATATCCAGATAATTGTGCTTAAAACTGTATCACTACTTAATTTTTCATCTAATTTTTTGTATATTGGTATCTCTAGTTCAACTTTTCATTACACTACTTAATTTATACCTCTCAATATCATCATATCCACACCAACAAGTTAATATTCGATGTACTACATACCTATTGCATTGTCATGTTGGTCCTAAACTCATGCACATAATCCCAATATCATCATATATTCACATATTTCAATTTTCATACTCTTTCACATGCATACTGCTATATTCATGGCACGAAATTAACATTTAAATCATTTTTAGGAATGACAGCTGTAAAGGCCTAGAAATCCGTACTTGAAAATTTGCGGAAAATTTAAAAATTTTCTTTTTAAATAAATAAAAATTGCCTCATTCATAATTGAACTGATAAATAAAGTTTGATATTCAAAATAGCAGCGGAAGAAATCTAATGTTTGCAAAATACCGACTTAAAAATAATTCAGCAACATAAAAACTTGGTTTCAATTAAAAATAATAAATGCTGAAATGAGGTCCTCGGGTTCCACCACTGCCGACCCAAGCTAGCTCACTGGTCCCCGCCCTCGGTCCCGACATCATCAGCAGCACCTACAACAATCAAGTCTAGTGAGTCTAAAGACTCAACATGCATATATCGTAAATAACAAGTAAATAAATAGTAAAAATTTTGCATGGGATAATAATATCATGTCATGCGGCATACTGAAAATAACTTGATCTGAGCAATTATAATACGTGCATAACTGAACTGAAAATCATAGTAAAAATATTTGCTCCTTGGAGCCCTGTACTGAAATAGCTGTATATAATTTTCTAGTGAGATTATGGTCTATGCAAGTGGTCCCTGAACTGAGCTGACCGGTAACTGGCGACCGGAATAAAACTGAACTGACCGGTAACTGGCGACCGGACTTAATAATGTATGTCTGATCAGACTACTGCCACAGTATACTGGGTGAAACAACTGAACTGACCGGTAACTGGCGACCGGGCCGGTAACTGGCGACCGGACTTAATCATGATAGTAGAGTGACCACAAGCAATTTTGCATAAATCTCAAAATTTGTATTTTTGCACGTAATATAATTAATTAACATAATTAAATATCATGTCATAATTTTGCTGATTGGATCGGATCGCTCCCAGGCTCGCTGCAACCTAAATGTGTCATGAAAAATACGCAATAGCTTTAAAATGCACAACTATGCAATTAAACCCGAAAGTGCGACCATTACGTCCAACGACTCCGTATTTAAACATGACCCCGAACCAACCCGAACCAACACTGAACTAACATGTAGTCATGATTAAAATACGCCCAAAAAGATGAAATAATGCTCCAAAAAAAATTGTGAGGGTCGAAATCTAGGTGAAATGGAGGCCAAAACACTAAACGCTCTTTCGAGAGTCAATTTGGCACATCGCACCGTAAATTCTCGTACGACCTCAAAAATGATCCGAATCACGAACGGCAAAAAACATGACCTTCCTAACTCGATGAGGCACTGTCCAGTCCAAGGCCATAGGCTAAAAGCCAACCGAGAACTCGAACGAGCCACTGAACCGTCACAGCAAGTTGCTGTCCAAAAATACAGCAGCTGTGCTTTGGTTTCTTGCGTCGATTGCGAGGCTAATGGCCATTGGGGCTTGAACCACCGACCAAAAACTCTTACCAACATCCCAAGGAATGATTTGAACCATGGCTAAGGGCTTTAGACCAGCCATAATTCGAAATATTCCAGCAACGAACCAAACGTTACAACCGAGAACAAATTCTGCACGTAGGATGCATTACTTTTGTTTTGCTGTCACGAATCGTTCCAATGGCCATTTGATTGACCATGACACGATCTAGACATCTAGGGGCATGGTGTAAACCGTGGCTAAGGGCCATAGGCCAACCAAGATCCACACCATTCCCTAAAATTCGAAACAACACAAGCTGAAAAAAAGAGGAAGCCGAAAGGGGAAAGGGGCTGTTCTTGAGTTTTATTTAAAAACCGATGCACCATGGACCAAGCCACCAAAAGGGCGACTTAGTCACGTCTTAGACATACTAGGGAAGTGATCTAACCATGGCTATAGGCCTTGGGGCAGCCATGATCAGTTTCATTTCCCTTTTGACAGCAACTGAATTTTCGAAACACAAATGGAGAGCAATGGGGAGTTGCTGTCATTTTCTTGATCTCCAGCGTACATGAGTTTAAATGAATAGACCAACATGGTCCTTATGCATCCTATTACATGTCTAGATGTCGCCTTAGGAGCCTGGAATCGAACCAATACCTGAAACCCACAAACAAAGCAAACCGTGAAGCTTGTCATGAAACTCAAAAAAATCTGCATCTTTATTTTCGAAATGTTCATGATATATTTCGGTTTTTGGCTATTAAAACATGATCATGTAAGGTTAAAAAAACATAATACGACTTGATTGAAGAGTCAAGGAAAAATATATGCATGCCTGGTTTCGTTTTGATAGGAAACGAAAGAACGAGACGATCCGGCGCGGAGGAGGTGGAGTGATCTTCTTTCCTTTTCTTCTACTAAATTTTCTCTCTAGTTTTCTCAAGTGCTAGCCACGATTTTTCTCTCCACAAACACTCTGAATTTCGAGACTTAGGGAGGGGGAATGTGGTTAAGAGGGTGAGGAGAATGGGTGCAAAATATAGGGAGAAAATATCAAGACCAAGTCTACTCTTTTTGAAATTTGAATTCTTGTTTGATATCAAATGATTTGTTGGTGCTTGTTGGGGTGAGGTGGCCGATCATAATACCATCTAGACTAGGTGAGGATAAGATTGATCATTAATTAAATGGTGCTCCCAAAAATAAAAGAATTACCCTACTAATTAAATACAAAGAAAGGGTCAAAGGTGAGGTGGCAAAGAGATGTTGTCTAGACATAAGGGTGGCCGAAATTTGGGGTAAAAATGAAAGGAAATTGTTGATTATTTACTAAATTTATAACCCTGAAAAGCCTTACTTATTCTTTAAATAATTTAGTGAACTAATTCCTTAATTATGGAACTTAAACGAATTTATTCTCTACTCACCTCAAGTTGCTTAAATAAATCCTCAAACCTCCTTAATAACTTAAATTAACTTACTTGCTAGCTAAATTAAATTCTGGAAATGTTTTCTGAATCTTAAATTCTATCTCAAAACTCCAACTCCAGTCCGGCCTCACTGAAATAATTGAGACGACAAAAATTTAAACTACTACGTAATATAATCTAATTTAGAAACTCATGCAATAAAAATCATTTTAATTTGAATACTAGAATTATGCATGACTTATACGTAGTCTAAGTTACGGGTTCTACAACTGTACATTACAATTCTTCATTCCTTCAATGAATTTCGTCTTAGAAACTTGATGTACATCATAGTTCAACACATTTTTGTCTAATTTCTTCTTCTCGTTCCCAAGTTACTTATTCAATATCATGATTATGCCACAAAATTTTTACTAAATGAATCTCTTTGTTCCTCGACATTTTTGATTTTCTGTCAAATATTTGGACATGTTGCTCTTCATAAGATAAGTTTGGTGCATGTTCAAGTGGTTCATGAGCAATAACGTGGGACGGATTGGCCAAATACTTCTTTAGCATGGAAACATGAAATACATTGTGAACACTTGAAAGATTTGGGGGCAACACAATATGGTATGCTCCTTCCCCGATCCTTTCCAGGACTTCAAAGGGACCAATATACCGTGTACTCAACTTCTCTTTCTTATCGAATAGCAAGATGCCCTTTAAAGGTGACACTTTTACAAATATATGATCACCAACATGAAATTGTAGTTTACGACGTCAGACATCTGAATTGTTTTTTGTCTGCTCTGATCAGTTTGCATTCGTTCACGTATTTTGTTACTAGCTCGGATGTTTGCTGCATCAATTCTGGACCCAATAACTTCCTTTCCACAACTTCATCCTAACGCACATGATATCTACACCTTCAGCCATATAATGCTACATACGTTGCCATCCAGATGGTGGACTAATAGTTTTTGTTATAGGCGAATTCCGCTAAAGGTAGCTTACTATCCCAACTGCCTGGAAAATCAATCGTACGAGCTCTGAACATATCCTTCAATATCTATTAATTTTCTCCGATTTTCATCTGTTTGCGGGTGAAAGTCTGTACTAAACAATAACTTAGTTCACATAGCATGATGTAAACTCTTCCAAAAGAGGGATGTAAATTTATGGTCTTTGTTTGATACAATGGATACTAGAATGCCATGTGGCCACACTATTCCCCTTATATAATCCTCGCCGTACTGATTCATAGTATATGTGGTCTTTACTGGAAGAAAGTGAGTTGATTTGGTTAACTAGTCTATAATGACCCAAATTGAATTGTACCCTTTCTGTGTTCTCGACAACTCAAGAATGAAATCCATGGTAATGTGTTCCCATTTTCATTCATGAATGGGCAACGGTTTCACAGCCCCGCTGGACTTTGATGCTCCGTCTTTACTTGTTGCACGTCAAGCATTTTGCAACACACTGAGCAACATCTTTTTTCATCACCGGCCACCAAAAATAAGGTTTCAGATCCTTGTACGTCTTTGTGCCTCATTGATGGATGGAATAAGACATTGCATGAGCATCAATCAGAACGTACCTCCTGATATTTCCCTGTTTCGGTACACACATTATTCTTCGATACATCCATACCCATTCATCATTATATTCAAAGTTCAAAGCTCCTTTCTCTGCATTCCGGTGTCTTAGATTCTTTAATTCTTAATCTTAATTTTGTTCGACCTTAATTCTCTATACTAATATAGGTCAAACCATTAACGCCAAAAGCTTAATTCTAGCTCCCTTTGGTTCAATTTCAATCTTCAAATTCTGTAAATCCCTCAATATCTGTTCTTACACTCTCAAATTTGCAACAGAACTTGACTTTCGGCTCAATGCATCCACAACGACATTTTCTTTTCTCATATAGTAGTTGATTGCACAGTTATAATCTTTCACAAGTTCTAACCATCTGCGTTGCCGCATATTGAGTTTTTTTTGGGTGAAAAAGTATTTGAATCTTATGATCTATGTAAATTTCACATTTCTCACAGTACAAGTTATGCCTCCATACCATCAAGGCAAACTCTACAGTTGTCAGTTCCAAGTGATGTGTTGGATAGTTCTTTTCATACTCCTTCAATTGTCCCGATGCATAAGCAATAGCATTCCCATGCTACATTAACATTGCACCCAATCAATGTTTCGACACCACAAATCCTCATGTTCTTTCTAAAATTACAAGGACATGTGTTGATGTCAACTTAGCTTTCAATTCCTGAAAGCTTCGATCACATGCTTCACACCATACAAATTTCACATCTTTTCTTGTCAAAGAAGTTAAGGGAAATGATATTTTCAAAAATCCTACTATAAAACGACTATAATAATCAGCTAAACCAAGAAAACTACGTACCTCTGCAAAAGTGGTTGGTCTAAGCCAACTATTAACAACTTCAATCTTACTTTGATCGATAGATACACCTTCTTTTGAAATTATATGACACCACCCCAAAATGCCAAAACTCGCATTTCTTCCATTTTGCATACAATTGCTTATATTTCAAAGTATGCAACACCAGCCACAGATGTTCTCGATGCTCCTCTGTTGTTCATGAATAAATGAGGATATAATCTATGAACGCAATCACGAACTTGTCTAAAAAGGTGTGGAAGATTCTATTAATCAAATCCATAAAGAAGTTGGTGCATTCGTCAGTCCAAAAGGCATTACAAGAAATTCATAATTCTCATACCTAGTTCGAAAAACAGTCTTTGATACTTCATCTCCTTTTACTTTCAATTGGTGATAGCCCACACACAAATCAACCTTGGAAAATATTGCAGCTCATTGTAACTAATCAAATAGATCATCAATTCTGGAAAGTGGATACTTGTTCTTGATAGTTACCTTGTTTAAATCCCTATAATCAATGCATAATCGAAGGGTGTCATCCTTTTTCTTCACAAACAATACTGGTGCGCCCCATGGGAGAAACTCGATCAAATACGCCTCTTATCAAGTAACTCTTGTAATTGATCTTTCAATTCTTTCATTTCAGTTGGGTCCATACGGTAAGGGATCTTAGAAATGAGATTTGTGCCAGGTACCACATCAATCGTAAATTGTATTCTCAGCCTAGAGGCAAACCTGCTATTTCATCTAGAAATACCTCTGGAATGCACACACAATTTCTGCATCCTCCAGCTTTGACATAGGATGTTCCTAAAGGGTTACTGTAGCAATAAATCCCGGACATCCTTTTTGAATCATTTTCTTGGCCTTCATAACAGATATAACAGATGGTGACAATGATTTACCAGTGCTCTCCACTCTAAAAGGCTCTATCCCTATTGGTGCAAATCTCACTGTCTTCATGTCACAATCTATTGTAACTTGATACTTGGAAAGCACATCCATTCCAAGTATTACGTCGAAGTCATGTGTTATCAGAACAATGAAGTCATCACATAATTCTTTGGATTGCACTTGTAAGGAACATGCCCGAACTATCCGGTTTGTGTGGATTCCTTGCCTTGACGGTAATGCTCTTTCACACTCTTCTTCTATTCTATCTAGTGTAATGCTTCTGACAAATGACTCGGAGATAAACGAATGTGTAGCTCTAGAGTCTACAAGTGTGGTGGCTTTGATAGTATAAATTATAAACATACCTGTAATCATTGAGGCATCAATGTCGACTTCATCTTTTGTCATGGAAAATAGACATCCCTGCATTTTGTTGGGGTCTAAACTAGCATCTCCTGGACAATTCTTGATAGCATTCCCTGATATCTTACATCGATAACATACGTCTGAGCCTTTAAAACATTCACCTGAATGAGGTTTACCACACTTAGTTTGGTGGATTTAAAACCACTCTTGCTATAAATGTGCCCATATTATCATATAACTTGTTTTTATATAGCATTTTCAATATTTATGTCATAGTACTTGTAAAATACATGTTCTTTCATATGCAAGTATATCCATGACAATTGTGCTATGAATCAATCAATAAAGGCATAATAAAAATGCATATATCAATAATATTTGCAAAACAATATCAATTTGTAATAGGCTCATGTATTAGGTCAAAGAAATAATGTCAACTTACTTTTCAAGCTTAAGAACAAGATTTGAGACGATGTTTCTTGCTCCTAGACTGTCAAATACATATACATATCAATCAATACTATCATTCCAAGCAAATTTTCGAAGGTCCACCCAAGTCTATGGTTTACATAGCATAAACCTATGAAGTAAAGGAAAACTCACTTCCCTAAGTAGCAAATTCTATGTAGAACACAATACTGCTTTCAAGTAAAACTAAAGATGGATAGTTGTGGATAATTTGAGGGAAAGAATTGAAACCCTTGTTTTCTCCCTTGTTTATATCGTTATTTTCAAGTGTGAAGTAGTGAGAATTGAAAAGAATATTTTATTCCTAAATCAATTAAGATTTTATTTCGAGTTTGCATTCCTAGACTGATTTGATAGATTTGTTTCCCTAGATATAGTGAATCTTATTGTGATGGACTATTGAATATAATTTAGGAACTTATCTATAAGATATATGGTATTAGCTTTGAATAGTGGTGTATTCCTATTAAACTCTAGTTTCCCTGTTTATTGGAAAAGAGTATCCTTGAAGATTTAGGTCAAGGAGAAAGATAAATACATGGGGATCAAGTATCAAAAGTGTTTTTTGATAGAGAAATTTGCTAGAGCCCCTGAAGCTTTGGCGAATCTACAAAAATTCAGTATTGAACATTCACATGAAAAGTTTGTGTGACTGATTCACATGATCACCGTGTTGCTGTTTGGTGTTGCAAACACTCAAAGAACAACACTGACGCAGAGTGTTGATCGAAGAGTGGTTTCGTTTGTTTTAAGCAATACGTTTTTTAGTTTATGCATCTAGCGTTTAGTATTGATTTGTTTTGATGCATTTTAATTCCTTGGAGTGTCAAGGAATTTAGTTTTGTTATTTTCACTAGTTTTGGTTTGTGTAAAGTTTTACATATTTGTCTAGTGAAGTTTTTTTTTGCCATGAGGCATCGCACAAGTATTCGTACTTGTGCATGATTTAAATTACTGGTGTTCATTTATTAAAATTTAAGTGAGTGTGTTAAATTTAAATTTCCGCTGCCGTGTTGTGTGCTGGTATTGCCAACACCGATCACAGCACCAAATTCTGATATACTCGTTTTAATTGTTTTCTGTAAATTTATGAGCTACAACCCTTTCAAGAATGACTAAAACAATCGATTCTCCAGATATCGACGAACAAAATATATGTAGAGAGCTTTCAAGATAGAGCAGAGAATAGAGAGAAAATATGAGAGCATAAGAATTATTTCTCATCAATTAAATGAATGTAGGGACGAGGCATTATTTATACTAATTCAAAAGTTGCAACTAAGGATCACAACCTTTTGAGAAATTCATAGCCAAAGGACATGTCCGTTCTTTATTTGGGGTGTCTCTTACGTCAAGAGACTTGAATGGATCACCAAAATCATCATTTAGGTGAAATAATGTCAGATAGCTTGAAAATACATCACAACTTTTCGTTAAACAAACTGTCGGGGATGCTGGGGGGACCAGAACGCTGACCTTACTACCTGGAGAACTCCAGGAAGCCTTTGGCGCGCTAGAGGCGGCCATTATCCCCAACCTTGCTGCTCAAAATTTTCTTCTAGGCAGCACTCCTATGCGCATTTGGAGCTTGAGTTTAGCCTCCAGAACTATCGTTTCGAGTTTTTTTAGCCTCCAGAGCTATCGTTTCGAGTTTTCTTTACTTCCTTGCTTAATTTTTAATTCATCAAACCTATAATACCAACATACTTTTTAAAAATTTGTTTGGTTTTCCAAATTATTCTTTATTGGCAACATTTATTTTGCCTTTTACACTTTTTTTTTAAAAGGTGGTGGGTTAGGCTTGAGGTAGATTGAGTTGAGTTGAGATTTTCCAACACATCAAATTGGAGGGCCATATCGCACCGACCAGTTTGACGACGAATTGTGGCCGGTCGATGTTAGTTGGCTCATTTTGCCATCTTTACTTCAATATTAGTTATTGAACACATGTTACTTTAGCGTAATTGTATCAGATGTAAAAAATAGATAATGCCAATGATATGAAACATGTACTAATAGTTTAACATCAATCACAAAAACAAATGAAGAAGACCATTGTGTGCATCGAAATGATGCCAAGGCAACATTACATCTAATTGTTAGATTCATTTGGATAATCATTTTATGATTAAATCCTACATTTATAGGTCTCAATTCTTAACAATGAAAAGCGGTAGTGGCATTCATTTTTTATTGGCTGCTCATTAATTTAAAAAAGGTTAAAAGTGTTAAAATCAGGAATTTGCTACGAAAATGTTGTATTGGAATATTCGCCTTATCCATCCATCCATCCATCCATCCATCCAAGAGGGATTGGATTGTTTATTTAATTTCCTCGAGCGATTTGCAACCACACATCAAAATTATTTATTGCTCGGAAAGGATAGGATATAGAATAGAACAGGACAGAAAATCAACAAGGAGATGGCTTCCGCAACAACCAGACACCCATTTACACTCTTTAAACTGCACAACACTCAACCTCAAACACTAATCAAAACACCCGCGTTTTTCAAGCCTCGGAGATCCATTATCATCTCCACTACTTGGATCAAGTCCACTGATGTGTCCAATGAAGACAAATCCATTTCAGAAGAAGCGCCAAAAGTCGACAAGAGAAGACAGGACGAGAAATTTGCTGTGATAAACACTGGGATTTACGAATGCAGATCTTGTGGTTACAAATACGACGAGGGTATTGGGGACCCTTCGTATCCGATTCCACCTGGTTTGCCATTCGATCGGCTTCCGGATGATTGGAGATGCCCCACTTGCGGTGCTTCGCAGAGTTTCTTCGAGAGTAAGCGCATGGAAATCGCGGGGTTTGCTCAGAATCAGCAGTTCGGATTGGGGGGTAATGCGCTTACTTCGGGTCAGAAAGCTGTCCTCATATATGGTAGTTTGCTTCTTTCATTTGCTCTCTTCTTGTCTGGTTATTTTATTCAATAATGTGTTCATTAAATTTAATATACATTGCAGGACCATGTTAATTTTTTTTTGCTAGCAAAACATTAATGTAATAAGCAAGTAGAGTGAAGAAGATAACATAACATCATTGCCCATGCCTTTATTGGTACTTACATTCATGGTTTGCCGGAACGGTTGCGTAGCTTGGAACGGCAACTATAGTTCCAGTTCCAGTTCCAATGTTATGTCGTGGAACGGTTGTATAAAAAAATTTAATAAATTAAAAAAATTAGTAAAAAAATTTAAATATAAATCACATTATACTAAAACATAAAATCTATGAACTTATTAAAAATTAATATATCAATACAAAACTATTTTACAATAATAGCACAATAAGAAATACACATTAAAAATTATAACTTACCAAAGCTAATACTATGAGGAGTGATGTGGATGAGCGAAATCATTGTTATATTCTCCATGAGTATCCCGTTGATTAAATTGATTTCGAACATTTGGATATTGACGTAATTGTCTATAAGGATATTGATTAGATTGAGATGACGAAAGATCATTAGAATGGGATGATTGATTTTGTACTTGTGTTTCGTCACGACGATTATAGTATCTGAATCCACGATACCCACTAGAACTATCAGTTGTACTTGAAAATCTATACTCGGGACCATGACTTTCAACACCACGCCATATAGATGATGAAGATTCATTGTATCTATCACCAATATATTGAGATGACCCATAATCAAATCCACGATGTCTAATTCCATGTGTACCAGAACTCATTTAGGTAACAAGGGGAAAAAACTCATTTAGGTATTCAAGAAAGTCTTCAAAATCAAATCAGAAAAAAAACCTAATCTTATTCTAAACTCATTCCAACCCCAAAACCCAATTCCCTAGTGCAACAACCTCCTGAATTCTACCCAAAACATAAATATTCGAGAAT
The DNA here is from genome assembly GCF_012295235.1 of Primulina huaijiensis. Classification (NCBI taxonomy): domain Eukaryota; kingdom Viridiplantae; phylum Streptophyta; class Magnoliopsida; order Lamiales; family Gesneriaceae; genus Primulina; species Primulina huaijiensis. The sequence goes on from NC_133315.1 coordinate 20,824,620, forward strand.
AATAATGGGAAGTTTTATCAAATGCAGTTGATGATTAAAAAACCTGGATTAAAAACACAAAGATAACCTTCTGATCGGTGGATTCAGGCGAGCCTTGCTGAAGATGGTACATCTAGTTAGCACTTTCACGTTCCGTTCTGACCTACCGTTCCGTTCCACCGTTAAAGTGCCACTATACGTGGAAGAACAGCGCTACAAAGCTATCACCGATTTGCACTGGAACTTTGGAACGTAAGTGACCGTCCCGTTCCGGAAGCGTTGCGGCCCTTCCGGCGAACCATGCTTACATTTCACAAACGTTTGAAAAATATCTCGAAAATTTCATTAAAGATTCGAAATCTCGTCTGTTATGTTATGTCATAACCTATACTCCAAAATAGCGACTAATATATTTCCTTAACCATGTTCAAGTGCAAATTACCAAGCGTGATGGGCGGTAGCAATCATGATATTGTACTATTCTGTTGGATCATCTAATCGTGATATTGTACTATTCCGGAAACTTTTAAACTGTGAAAACATTGATCGGCAGGCATGTGTACCCATTTGATCTTTCACAAAGCTCTCTTATATATTGATCATCTCACGGGTTAATTTTTTGTTTTATTAAAAATTATTAATGTTTATGTAAAAAATATTACTTTTCACCGTTAGTATAGATTGAATCAACTCGTTATCATCCGTGAGACAATCTCATAGAAGACTTTTATCTTTTGAGATGGCATTAACAAGTTTGGGGCTTGGAATGAGAAACTTAATAGATTGGCAAAATCCCTTTTTTTACTTGTTTGCCTCCTAATTTACCCAAAACTGGAAAAGGCCTGGAATATTTTTTTATCCCGTTAAACTACACGTAGTTTTACCCTATCAAACTTCAGTGATGAAGAATGATAAATAAAGTTTTTTTTTTTTAAAAAACAAACTTATCACCTATTTTTTGATAGATAAATAACCTGATACTTGCAAAATAATAATAATAAAACAGACTCCAACACTAACGATTATCTTATTTTAACAAATGAAAGTCATTTTTTTTAAAAAAAAAACCGAAAACAAAATGTGCAAGAAGCCCATAAATTTGAAATTTGTTCTCAAAACTAACCTCAATATCAAGAGCCATGGTGAAGGAATTGAAATTCACGTTGGAGGTGTTTTAAACCCAAAAAGACCCAAAAAGAAAATGCTAATCCGATGACTTGACTAGTCATCACTTCAAATTGATATGATAATAGGCAACAGATCCGGATTTTGTGTGTATGTGTGGAACTTTACCTTGCATCTCCAAAATAGTCGAGCGATTTGCGCAATTTGTTATTCATCTCGTGGAGTTTCTCCATAGCCAAATGTGATTTATAAAAGATTTAGCACATGAAATTCGGGATCTACCATCGCATTATCAGCAACCTTCTCTTGGCTTACCGTGAAAATCAGATCTATAACTAGAATTTGAGGAGTTGCGTCCATTTTCAATTCGTAAATACTTGCGGATTCTGTGAAGCTGTCTGTATAATTGCATAACTTTGATAGCCTCCATCGGAATTTCTTAACGGAAATATTTTATTCATAGGGTGTTACTTTACAATTAAAGAAATGCAATGCAATCGTATCAATGATACACTGACACTCTTCTAGCGAGTAGAAACTCCACGAGAAAGGGTAAGCAGCCGAAGCAAATTGTAAAGTGTGAGATATAAGAAACAAGGAGTGAGAAACCCAAATTTCAAATTATGCATAAACCTCGAAACGTTTACAATCTGATAAGGTATTTATTTACTATGCCCACTAGCGAATGTAAACTTCCCAATGACATTGCAAAATCCCAATTGATATCCAACCCAATCGTATACCGTAGCAATGTGTTGTATTTGCACGTCGATTATATTACATGAACAAGTTTCTTTTATAATAAAAACATATACAGGTAACCTGTGTTTTTTGTCTAAAAGAACCAAGTGTTTGAAGTCGATCTTTTACTCCCTGGCAATGAAACAGTGGCAGCAACGAACAAATAAAAGATATATGTCTCAGTACCATATAAAATAATCTATCGGTGATAAAAACACACCTGCATCTGCAAACTCAAAAATCCAAAATCACCACTTCTAGCTGGAATCTGTATGCAACAAGACAGAAATATACTTCGTGTTCTCATCTTTTGAATTCTCTTAGATAGCAGGTGCATTTTCATAGATTGATGCTACCATAACAGCTCTATGATGCTACCATAACAGCTGTTTGGTTATTCATTTGGATGAATTGGAGGAGTTGCGTCCATATTCGATTCCAAATATCACTTCTGGAGTTCTGAATCCATGAGGTTCACTGGTTCAGCGTGGGCTTATATTTGAGCTGGTAGACCATCTTCTTCATCGGTCTTTCATGATGCTCTGTACTACTAACTTGTCGTCTGGAATACATTTCTGTACTCCCAGCTGCAGGTCTAGTGATCCATTTAGGGGGTGGTGATGGAAGTGGACCAATGTCGGGCACCAGTTGGGGAAGTACATGAGTTATTTGACTAGAATTTGGAGCTCCTGAAGATGCAGGCGCAGGTGGTCTCATTTTTGAGCCACCTTCTATACACAACGCAGAAATGCCATTTCTTAGGTCCTGTTGCTGCTCCATATATGAAATTCTATCTTGCAGCTTGAAACCTACATTTGGTCTATAGTCTTGCTTATTAATTGGGGAAACATGATACTTAGAACTAACTGCTGGGCCTCGAGGGAGGTAATGTCTGTCATGAAAATTTGGATCATTATAATAGCCCAGTTCATAACCATATTGACCAGCACCCTGCTCAAATCCCAATTGCCCAGCTGCTCTTGGCCTATATATTGCATGATGATTACTTGATGAATTTTGGGTAGATGTTCCGTCAGAAATAACTCTTTCATAACCTGGAGGTCCAGCAGGCCTTGGTCTATTTATTGCTTGATTTTCCCGGAAATTGCGATAACTCATCTGCTCTGATTTAATATTGAGTGTGTTTTGAACCAAACGGTACGCAGCTTCTCCCAAAGTGGGACCGGATATTGCCCCAGAAACTTGCATTCTGGGAAACGAAGTAAAACCAACAAACATATGAGAAGAAGAACAAGGATACTACCATTTCAAATCAAAACATAGTTTACCACTCCTCATTTGCAGAGGTTGAGATAGTGATTGGACAAAAGAAGCTCAAACTTTCCACAAATACCAAATTTAGAACTTGATTGATCAAATTGAAGAATTTGTAGTTGTTCAAAAATGATACGAGACTTGGTAAGTAACCTAATCAATACAATCCAGGTATAACAATTAACCTGTCTTTGCCCAGCTGATTCCTGCCCCTGTTGTCTTCATGCCATAAGACAGGGAAAGGTTTTATGTCAATAGATCTCAAAACCTGCAATTAACATAAGGGGCCCATCATGAGAGCAAAAGAAACTCACTGAAATGATGCATCTCAAAGTCGAAAAGCAGTTACTCCGGAAATTGCTGCTATATGCACTAGGGCAATGCCCTTACTCTAGCATTCCCATGCCGGCTATGGAAACTACTATCACACCATTCGACACCCATCTGAACATTGAACATGTTATATATCTAACCTTCCACTATGATACTAATAGCCCAGGGGGAAAAATTGAACATGTCATATATCTAACCTTCCACTAAGAGAGCCTCACGCAACACGATCGAACTAAGTATGTGGAGATATATAGGCATTTCATCAAAGAAAAGATTGAGGAATGTACCATAACCTATTTTATGTGCCTGCAAATCATGGAATCCTGATATTCTCACTAAGGCCCTTCCAAGAAATAACTTCGAAAACTTAAAATCCAGCCTGGGTGTGCTTGACTTTCACAACCAAATTGAAGGGGGAGGGGTTGTGGAAATCAAATTTTCTGAATCTTTGATTGAGATAAATTAGTTTTTTTATTGTGTAGGAGATCTCTCCTCCATAGCAAATAAACCAATTGTCTATTTCTCAAGATCATAAAAGTTTTAGCAGTAACTTTATATCCGAAACGCTTTAAGCTTCAGAAGATTTTTCTTAGACGAATGATGTTCAAATTCTATCGAAAAAGATCAGACAGACAAGTTTAAAATTCTTTATTTTCTGTCAGAAGTTGTCGATACATGGTAGAAAGAAGTAACTCAAAATTACCATATGTAAGATACTGTAAATGAGACATTGTACTTCATGCGTGTTCTTATATAGGTGTATAATATTTATAGCACAGTAAACGTTGTTAAGTAAAAGTTGTTATGATCCATTTAAGAAGTCGCATCTTTTATTGAAAGGTAAGAAAAAATGACATCAAAATATTTGAACATTGATCATCTATATAAATGGTTCCTTCAATCAAATACTACAAGGATCAAAAGCACCAGGGGTCAACCAGGTATGCCTTTTAAAATAACTAATGTAACTACTGCAACCTATAAAACAACAACTATGACTATAATTTAAGGACGAATAATACTTGACGTAGTGAATGCTCCTTTAATATAAATCCATATCCAAAGGTAAAGAAGCAGAAAAATAATTTCACATACCTTCGCAGGAAAAATTACACCTTCAGGAGGCTTTGGAAGGTGAGCATGCTGAGATGGATTAAGATAAGTGATGTTTCTGCAAAAGCACATACACTTGACTTTTTTGCTAAACTATATATATATATATATATTGTTTATAATCAATATAACTTACAAAACTTGATTATCAGTAATGTCTCCCAACCCATTGACAGGGGAAGCAACCACTTGTCGAAACACATTCCTCTTAGTTAGCCACAGGAATCCATTCATTCCGCCACTGAAAAACCAGAAAATGGAACGATGTTTGCACAATAACCAAAAAGAGCAAAGTTGGCCAAATCATACCAAATAACCAACCTCGAAACAGTGTCAATAGGCCATGTCGAATCTTCAATGTTACAAAGACGATAGTAAAAGGTAATTTGGGCAGCTAATGCATGAAGAGGATGGACATACAGCAAATCAAACATCACACTATTCCGAAATTGTTCTTCCTCCTAAAATAACAGGAATGATCAGAGCTAAAACGATGAAGATAAGAGCCCTCATATTTCCACCCTCTCCATAAAGAGCAATTGGCATTTGTAAATCATTGCTTCAGCATTCTGAAAATTGCTAAGCATAAAAGATAATTTGGGCACACGTGTGAATTGTCCATAAGAAAATTAACAGAAGGCTGCGTTAGGCACGGTGTCTTCTATATGAGATAGCCACAGGTACCATCAAGACAAAAGATGAAGTGAAGTTAGCCTTTTGTTCTACTCCAACTACCTAGCAGATATCTTTTCTTTTTTGTGAAGGTCTATGAAGCACGGATACTTCCAAACATGCCAATTTATCATGGACGGAATTTCTAAGCATGCCAGTGTATCATATCGAATATTTCCTGGATACAGATACATGGCAAGTACCAAGTATTGGATACTTCTATTGCAGTATTTGAAAAATGATTTAAAAAGTAAAATTTGGATACCATATCCAGCTTGGCCAACAACTACGTATAGACCAAGTTGGATACTTAAAGAATATTTAATTTTTTTTAAAATGTTATGATTTTTATTAAACAATAAAGAAAAACAAATCTAAAAGAATTCAATTAAAAATTTATGGAATATATTTGATCGGATATAGTTGTATGTTTGTCGAGGCATTGTGGTATGAAAGAGAGCAAAAATTCTTTATGGTGTAAAATACATTTCATAGAGTTGCGTTATATAGGCCACGCTACCGAAATTCTCCACAGTCCCAGGCACTATAGAACAACTATTCCTAGTAATAATAAGAAATATAAAATAATACAGTATATAGAATATTTAAACAAAAAATATCTAAATGAATCTATCTGTAAATATATCTTTATATTTTTTAACACCCCTCAAATGAATGCAGATGTTGATCATGTCTAACTTATAAATAAAAACTTTGAACTTTGGCCTGAAATCGCCTTTAGTTAACATCAGCTGTTTGCTAGCAACCTAATCAAGTCTAACTAAAAAATGGGGTAAAGTGACATATATATACACACAAATTCAGGAATATTTTCAATCGAACTGTGAAACATTTCACATACTGGTAACCAAGGGGGGATTCATGAGCACACAGAATTTGACAAAATAACTATTAGGCTCATGAAAGTACACAGAAATTGAAGTATTCATCTTCCATACCATCAAAGTGTCTTCAAGTTTCTTAGTTTCGGCAATCAATTTCTTCTCATCAATGAAAGGCAATTTGACAACCCCCTATGTTTCCGCAAATGAAAGATTTCTCATACTCATTAGCCAAATAAATCAAATAACGTTAATCAGCAGCCAAGGAAACAACATTTGAGTAAGATATGGAAGAATACCTGCCAAGCAAAACGCTTCCCATTCATGTCAATTTCAAAATCTGCGCATTTGACAGATGAACAGCTTGTATAAAAAAATTAGAGGAAAAAACATTTAAAATATGTTTTCAGGAAACCACAGACTGTACCAGTCGGGTAGAAATAAAAAATGGGAGATGAAGGATCAGTCATCAGTCTCCTGTATTTCTCAGGAACAGCACTTGAGCTGTATATCAAGCATACAATAGATATTTTTAACTTAGGCAACAAATGAATTAAGAGGCAACTTAAAAGTTTCCAACTCTAAATAAATGGAAAAAGAAGTGAAGGACCTTGCAGATGGTAGGGTTCCTAAAAGCTGATCAAAGGGTTTAAAAGGTTCCCCAGGGAAAAAGGTTATTTCCAAGTCAGCTAATCCTTCAAGATCAGATGCAAATGGGGCATAATGATATGGATAGTACCTGGATAAAGATCAAGTAAGCCAAGTAAACTTACTGGGAAAGTTAGACATTGCACAATGAAACTGTATGGCCCTACACCTTTGAAAACCTTTTACATGTTAACAGCACATATGGGACTAAACTTTAAGGTCCAAATTGATTTGGCATGGCAAGAGAGTATGACTCTGCCATGCCCAAACATTAAAAATTAAAGATTAATAAAGGAATTTTTGCTTCGTTTGTTTCCCAATTTTCATTGCACTTGTGAAGACGGTAAATTTCATTCATTAACTTCCTCTTCCAGCAAAAACTTCTGTATAGGTATGCATTTATCGGACTATTAAGAAGACACAATACATACCACTGCCATGAGCAGACACCTTGGTAATAATAACGGCAAACCCAACACAGTCCTTCCACATACTTCAATACCTGCAAAACAACTCTTTATCCACCTATGCCAGATTGGAAGTAGGCTTTAGAAACACACTCAGTACCAGTTGGGTATCAATCAGTAATATAGATTGGGCGTACTAAAATCTGATCATAATTTTTCATAGAACCTTTTGAGTAAGCTGTATTGCTTTTCCATAAGAGTACGTTATAACTCTAATTACGGCCATAGACATATTTAAACAATAAAATATAATCAGTTACAAAATCAAAGCAATATACTACAAGAAGCTTGTAATCAATAGGTTCAAAAAATATTCAGAATCTTAGCACAGTTTTACAAAAAGAGATCTTAAACACATGCCATAGTGAAGGACCAAAAGAATTTCTAAGCCACAAAAAAGAAAAAGAATAATTGCCAAAGACAAGAGCAAGTTCTTTTCTAATGCACTTCAATAGGCAACTGTTTCAACTATTGAAGCGACACTGAAATGTTTCAATTTTATTTCAATTTCATACACAAGAACATAGTTAAACATTGTTTTTTTTTTTTTTGATACGAAACTAAATTTTATTAATAGATAAAGTTTTACAATAATAGCGGATGAGTAATACGCACAACGAAAAGTAGCACGACTTAAAAAATACTACCCAACTATCTTCATGCCCATACAAATTTCCAATCCCTAATCAAATCTGAAATAGACAAATGATTAAAGTTTTTAATAATAATTGTCCAACTCGCCTGAACTTGATCTTCTCCCAGACTTCGTCCACTGTCTCCGACACCTCTTTAAATATTTTCTTATTTCTCTCTAACCAGATCGACCAAAGCGTACAGTGTATCACCACGTACCAGAAGATCCTAAAATTTCTGCTTGAAATTCCTCCCGGCTCCACAACGATCAAATCTACAGCCCTCCTAGGAAATACCCAATCAAAACCAACTCCAGCAACACTTTTGTCCAAATACCTTTTGAAAAAGAACAATGTACCAACAAGTGATCCTGATTTTCTTCGTGCTTTTGACATAAAGTGCACCATTGCGGACATAACAGACAGAGAGGCCACCTTCTTTGCATCGAATCACAAGTAGGTAGTTTCCCCAGAGCCACAATCCACGCGAAAACCTGAACCTTATGATGGATCGGTACTTTCCAGATATTTTCATAGTAAGGAAAATAAGGGAAAGAAGAAAAAGGAAAGAAGGAATTATAAAAAGATCGAACAGAGAATAGACCTGAAGGGTCTCCCAACCAAACTCTTAAATCCCCCACACCCCTCTCTAATCTAACCGAGTCTAAAACCCTAAAAGGTTAGCGAACTCACCCATTTCGACCTCATTTAAATCTCTTCTAAAACGGACGTCCCAATGAAAGATAGGATTGAGTCCACTAGACTGCACTTCAAAAAAACTACTGATTGGTTTTATTAATAGAGGTACAAATCCGAAAAATAGATGGAAAACGCTCTTGGAACGACTCCCCCCTCCAAACATCTTCCCAAAAACGAATGACATTACCCTTTTTTAACACCGCCCCCACCAAGAGATGAAAATCTGGGTAAGAACGAGAGATAAATTTCCACGGGCTTCTAAATGTTGAGTTCCTGGCCAATCCCGCATCCCACCCATTATCTTGGAGACCATAAATGCTTGTTATAACTTTTTTCCACGACGTCTCCCTTTCCACCGACCCTCTCCACCACCATTTCCCCAACAATGCTCTATTTCTCAAACAAATATTACCCAATCCCAGTCCTCCCCTGTCCTTCGGTTTACTAACCTGTGCCCAGCCAACAACATGACAATGTGTGCCCCCGTCTGCTCCATCCCACAAAAAGTCCCTCATCAACTTTTCCATCTTTTTCTCCACCCGTCCTGGCACTCTAAATAAAGACATGAAATAAGATGGCATAGCGCTCAACACTGACTGTATCTAAGTTAGCCGGCCTCCCCTTGATAGAAATGTCTTTTTCCATGATGCTAATTTTCTTGCCATTTTTTATATGACTGTTCCCAAAAGTTTATTTTCATGGCTATCCGTATCTGAGAATTCAAAGTCAATATCATTTCCGAGCAAATCATCTTCCGAGTCGTGAAGCTCCATTACTGCTCTGCTATCTAAATCATTAATCCCGCCATGCTCGTTTTCTTCACTGCTGCCGAAGTAATTGGTCATCTCTTCATCATCATCAACCGCCTTTCCTTTTCGAACACTGGATTTTCCATTTTTCCGGCAATAAACGTTCCCATAAGTCTTTACTGGATGATTGTTGGTTTCTGTACCCCCGCATGAATGCTTCTTCTCCTCCTCTCCTCTGCCAGAAAATGATTCGACAGGTGATTGTTTGAATTTCGAGACTTCTTTCAGAACCACTCTCCTCAAAATTTTGTACACTTTGCCTCCATATGTTTTTGAACATGTTCCCTTATTGCCCTCTGGAATGCATTGTTTTTCCTTCAAGTATGTCGGCACCTGAGACTCTTCCATATTCACCCCGCTGTCCTCATAAGCCTCCGGTGTGTTCCTTGCATCGATGATCTTCGGTGGTCACATGTTTCTTTCATTTCTTCTTTTCCTTTGATAGTAGATGTTGTTTTCTCCGCTACTACTCTCTGTTCTTTTTCAATGTTTTTGTTACCCCATCCCGCTAAAATCCTCTTTCCATTCACCAGAACTTGTGCATAAGTTTGGCGTTTGTATTGTTCGTATGCCTTTGGATCAAAAGAAACTACCTTGATGCTTATATCTATAATCCCCCCTTCCAATGGAATACGCATTGTACTCCGAATAAATCCTCCTTCAAGGCCTTTAACCTTGATATTGGCTGCTTCCAGGTTACGATAGAACATGGTATCATTACTGATGGCCAACAATCCCCCACACTGTTCCCCAATGATCGTGAAAGTGTCGTGTGACCAAAGGTTCCAAGGTATCCCTAAAATTTGTAGCCAGCTGTTGCAGCATTTTTGCATCCTATCTTGCGTATTAATATCCTGTCTCCATTCCTCAAATTCCAAGGTTACCCCAGTCTCAAAAAATCCTCTTTTCAGCTTAATGTAATAAGCCAAATCTTCCGAGGTTGATGGCCACCACACTGCCTTGTTAGCTTGAAAGGGAAATACCTCAACCGGTTTGTTGGTAGACTTCCGAAGAATATCTTGAATAAGTTTCCAAGTGATGTTTACCCTTCCTTTAGTAATCACAACAGCTTCCTGCACTTCCTTGTCAATGTTTGATTTTCGAAATCCTTCGTAGCTGACTGCTCCTTGTATCTAGAACTCCTCTTCATATCCTTGACATCTGGTTGAACATGTTGATTCCTAGGCAGGGCGAAACCACGATGTAGTGTAACTTGATTGTTCTTCCCCTGATATCTTCCTGACAATAGCAACCTCAATGATGACGATATACTCTTCCATCCCCCTGATCTAAATCCACTGGGCACTATTGTAGCTTGTTTTCTTCCGTTATTACTAAATTTTGTCACTTCAATGAAACTGCCTCGTTTATTATCAATTTTCTGCATGGTGAAGACCGCATTCCGTCCCCTGTATCTATGGAACTCCGAATCTGGAGAAGGGTTATAGACAAAATCATCGAGTCTCAGGCTTACCCATCGCGCTTCGTCACGTTCAAAATCCAACATGTAGCTCAACTTCCTGGTTAGTTCTTCCCACCAGACGGAGCCGCCACCATTTCCCAACCGTAACTTGAAGATCTTGTGTTCAATGCGTATAACTTCTTCGCAACCCGTTTGCGCATAACTTGGTTCCTCCCTCCAAGTCGACATGTCACTGTCTGCTAAAGGAAAAGACCAATCGGCCCGCTGTCAAGGTTGTGGCCGAGAGAAGCGAGAACAATCCAACTAATCGGCGAGAAAAAAGAAAAAATAAAAGCCGTCGACGGCCGTCGGCCGGCGCCGGTGCCTGTGCGAAAAGGCAATCAACGAAACTCAGAAGAAGGAGGAACCGATCGCACAGGGAGTGGCCAAGATGTTTGAAAGCTAAACGAGAGGGAGAGCATTTCAAATTTCTCTCTAAAGTGAGCTTTTACATTGGAACAAAAAGGTTTTCGAAAACTTCAGAATGAGATTGGCATAGTTGGAAAATAAAATTCAGCATTTGGATGAGCAAGAACAAGAGGGGCAGGGGTAAGAGGAGGTAGCAATTGAGAAAAAAAAGATCACATATTCAATAGAAGAGCTAGTATGCCGAAGAAATCAGACTGATAATCAGAAAGAGAATTTGAAATAGTTGAGTGAAGGGGATCATAACACAAAATTCTTTCATTCATTACTAAATCACTACAGGAGTATATCAACTATTGATAAACTGGAGGAGGAGGATGGGTCGGTATCGTCAAACAGTGAGCAGAATGAGTTGGCCATAATAGAGTTCTTCAAAAAATTGTACAATAAATCTGGGGAGAGGGGCTGGGGAATAGAAAGAGTGGAATGGTGTTCTATCGATGGTGAGGATGGAGTTGGTTGGAGAGACCTTTGATTAAAAAAACGGTTTTTAGAGAGATGGAGGAAAGGCATTGGGCCCAGATGGCTTTACATTGGCATTTTTTCAGGATCTGATGAAGGTTGTTGATGAATTCTTTGAGGGGGTGTCATAAATAGCATTACCAACGAGACATACATTTGCTTATTACCGAAGAAACAAGATTTAGTCAAAGTTAAAGACTTGAGGCCAATCGGCTTGACAACAAGTTCGTATAAGATTATTGCCAAGGTTTTAGCAAGTAGATTGAAGAAAGTTTTATCCACCACTACAGCAGAAAATCAAAGTGCTTTTATAGAAGAGAGAGATTCTCGACTGTTGCCTTATAGCTAATGAGGTGGTGGAGTTGAGGAATAAAAAAAAAAAGAGATGGGTTTTTAAAGTCGACTTTGAGAAGGCGTATGACAATGTGGATTTGGGTTTTTTGGATTATGTTCTACTGACAAACAGGTTTGGAGAGAGGTACCGTAAGCGGATTCAGGGTGTGTTTCTACTGTTTCATTATCAATTCTTATTAATCAAAGGCCTATAGATAAATTTAAGGGTGAGAAAAGACTCACAAGAGGTGATCCACTTTCACTTTTCCTGTTTAATTTGGTAGCAAACATGTTGGACAGATTGATTCATAAGGCCAAGGCAATTAATCTCCATTCAAGGTTTGAAAGTGGGTAGAGAGCGAGTAAAGATGTCACACATTCAGTTTGCGGATGATACTCCGTTCTTCGTCAAAAATGCAAGTCATTTGAGATTTCTGCTAGAGGTCTTAAACTCGTTATATCAGATGTAAGGATTAAAGATCAATAAGGAAAAAAGTGTCATGTTAGGCGTAAATTGTGGAGGAAAAAAACAGGATGAGTTAGCTCTAGAGATTGGTTGTGGGAAGGAAAGCTGGCCAATTACATATCTGGGAGTTCCACTGGGCAGAAATCCGATGAAAATTTCTTTTTGAGAACCTTTAGCCAGTTGGAAGAAAGTATTTCTGTCTAGAGGGGAAGATTAACTTTGATTTTTGTGGTGTCAAATGCGTTGCCAATGTATTTGATGTCCCTTTCTAGGGTCCCCAGGGGTATAGCGGAGATTATGGAAAAATTATGAGAGATTTTTTATAAGATGTAGCTGATGGAGATTCACATTGTCAAATGGTAACGGGGATTCAGTCTATAAACCGAAAGAAAGATGAGGATTGGGTATTGGAAAAATTTGTCTAAGGAATTGGGCCTACTGGGGAAGTAGTAGTGGAGATTGTGAGCAAAAACGGGTTACACGATAACGGTTGGTACACAGGTCTGGCAAGTTACGGTAATTTTAGAAGTCCGTGGAAGTTTATCTCAAGAATTTATCCGGCTTTTCATCAGTCTCCGAGGGTGGTGGTTAGAGGGGGTAATAGGGTAAGGTTTTGGGAGGATAGGTGGTGGGAATATTCTTTTAAGGATCTTTATCCTATTATCTTCCAGCTTTCGTCGGTTCATAATGACATTTTTTTAATTTTGACAAAATGGAGAAATGTTCCGCCATTTCTTCTTTATCCAGGGACTTGCATCTGCGGAGAGATCTAAAAGATGAGGAAATGAACGAAATGAGTTCTTTGTTAGGATCTTTAGACAGAGTCAGATTGGTCGAGGGGATGAAGATACCAGGGCTTGGGATGGGGATCCTTCAGGAGTTTTCTCGGTCAAATCCTTCTATGAGTCCTTCTTCCCTATTAGGGATTTTCCTTTATTATGTTCTTTCATGTCATTTGGAAAAGTCCAATCCCATCAAAGATTCAAGTCTTCTCGTGGACTGCAGTGCTGGGTAAACTGCTTACTTGTGAGATGATGCAAAAGATATGATCTCCGTATGCTCTGTGTCCTACTTAGTGTGTGGGCCGGAAAGGGATGGAGAATCAAGATCGTCTATTTATTCAGTGTTTTTTCACGAGTATTCTTTGGTTCAAGGCTTTGGAGGAGATGGGTTTGCTATGTGTAGTTCCAAGATCATTGCCCGACCGAGCTTTTTGAGGCAGATCTTGGAAGCGATATGGGTAAAAGCGGCAGAACTTTTTGGACAGTAATAGTTCATTGTATTTGCTGGTCAGTATGATTGGAGCGGAATAAACAGATTTTCGACGGTTTAGAAAACACAACCAAATATGCTAGAGAAAAGATTAAAATTCATGCATCTAGTTTGATAGTGAAGCATGCAGATTTTAAGAACTTCTAGATTTCAGATCTAGAAGTTGGAATTTTGTGTGTGAGTTGAGAAGGATTCTTCGTGTTTTTTCTTGCAGTGAGGATCTCTTGTCCGTCCTTTGCAATTCCGTCCTTCGTAATTTGTGTTTCTATTTAATGAATATATTATAGTTTCCCATAAAAAAAAAAAGAATTCCTCGCTCAAAAACATTATTTCCGCTCACAATTAAATTACAAGTAAGATGAGTTTCCTCAATAAAGGTAACAATAGGCGATGTTTCTTTTTCTTTTTGGATTCCAGAAGGGCGGGACTTCACAATTAACCTCCACAAAAAGTGGATTGACCAAGGTCTCGAAATTTACCACATAGACCACCATGTACTCCAATTTATGCGCACGTAGAGAAATTGGATCCCATAATTAATTTGCAGATTCATAAACGCAGTTCATACATTCTATTAAGAAAATCCACATATTAGGTTTCAACAAACAACTTCGTAGGATTTGTGCCCCGCTATTTTATGCTGCTTGCCTTGCGGAGAAGAGGTTAAAACATGGCATTTGGACTACCATGTGGACTTAAATTTTGAAGTTGCATGTTGCTAGCAACTATACACTTGGTCATCAAATGATACTAGAGCCAGAATTAAGAGAGGATTGTTAGGTTTGTGCAAATAGCTCATGTTATCCTATGTCGCTGCTTTGTCGCAACAATTGAAACACGACGCTTGGTCTGCTATACAATTCAAAAAAATTGATTTGTATGGTTACTAACAAATATAACTTTTGATATTGCAGCGTACGCCCGAAAATCAATAAATAGAATATTGGCACAAAGTATTGTCACAACCTCAATGTTGAGGAGATTATTTACAATATCAAACAAGATTTTGTTTGATTTTGCAGTTCTAAAATATTTACATCTTTAAAAAAAACTTTAATTGCATATTAAAGAATAAAAACATGATACAATTTAAAATCAAAGGATATATTTTTCCCTTGTTTATTCATTATTGATTACTGTTTTAATTTTCTGAAACAGTTACTATATTTAAACAGACACCCTGGTTTCTGGCACCTCTTATATTAGACTACTGAAATGCATGCAGATAAATGGCTAATTATGAATGGTAAGCATGGTAAATGCGGTAATACTCAAACTGAAGTTGCATCTCAGATAATACAGGAAATTATTAAATCCATCGTATATCTTACATCTCAGTGGATTCTGGAAAATATATAACCCGTTGTAACAACATACATCCACTACATAGTTCCACGATTTAACTATAAGGACAGGAGAGTACATGTAAACGTTTAAAATTCAAACAAGTGCATGAAACAATTTTTTCAACAGAAGAATTAGAAGTATAAGAAATGAGTTTATTGACTGACGAAGAAAGCAAAATAAACACCAGGCTAAAAAGATAACTGTAATGAATGTGGCAAGTATGCTTACCACTTCCATTCTGACTTCATCAAATTTTTTTGGTTCCCACAAACCAAATTTCTCAGAATAATACCTTTCTTTGTATCCAGGCTCCCCCAACTTCACCTGAGAGGATTAACATTTTGGCTGGTTAATACAACAGTTTCAGTAATTATCATCTCAGCCATCATCCAAATATAAGAACTCTATAGTATCAACTATGTTACCAAGCCACACTCCATTGTTTCAAATAAGTCAAAATAATTCCAGTTGTAGAATATAAAAGGTAGAGGCAAGGCATACAAATTAAATCACAATATAATGCGGCAGACCAGAACAAGCAATCCACAATTTCCGTTAACTTTATTCGTGTAAGACATGAATTGCTATAAAATACTACTTTAAGACAAAAATTTAGAGAAGAATAACCTTGTCTGAAGCAGAAGTGTGTGGCTCTTCATTAGTATCTCTTCTTGATTTAAGTTTCATCTCTTCATTATTCTCATATGCCTGAAACAACATAAAGGAAAGAAACCACGGAATTAGTAAAGTTAACCTATAGAATTGATTTCACAGGCAATGACACCATTGCAAAGCACTCCCACTTAGATAACCAGTATATCCTTGTATTAGGCACAAAGAAACCTTATAACTCCATAATCTATCTAGAACATCTAGTAGCCATTTAAAATTCCACAAAAATGTCGATGCCTTTGAAATTTTTTGACTTGGCAGCCTCACGTGTATAACCAATGAACATCACCTGCATGGAAAAAAACAAGGCATGCAAAACTTCGCTGCTGACAATTTTTTTTATAAGAAATGATGTTTTATTAATAATTAAATAGATGTTAATTACAATTAGCGGACCACTGGTCCACTGTCGACAAAAGTTACATAAGATCTATGCTCTACCAATAATACACATAAGCTCAATCTCTCAATACATCTGAGATCGACACATTCTTAAATTCTACATTAGTACCAATCCACGCAGCAACTTTGATCTTGATTTTATCCTAGCACTCGCCACTGTTGTCTTCCGTATTCTCAAAAATTCTTCGATTTCCCCATAGCCACACTGATCAACATCTGCCGTGAACCACCACTTGCCAATCCTAGACCAAAGCCAATAAATCATTCGTTGACTTCGGCACTGCTCAAACCAAGTCCAATTCTTTCAAAGCTCTAGCCCACAAGCCGCTCGTGATGAATGAGCATATTTCTTGTGTTTCCATATCATTCCTACACAACACACACCAATTGGGGCACATAGCAATTGAGGGTCAGTTCTTTTGCATCATCTCCGAGGTCGGCAACTTACCCAGAATTTTTTTATTTTTTTTGATAGGAAACAAATTTTATTAAAATATTGGATTAAGTTACAGTATGGGCGGATGAGTAATCCGCAAGAGTTACAATCTTAAAGCACTATTCTAAGACACCATCACATGGATTCATGACCATAAAAATTTCCAATCCCTGGCTACGTCTGAAATACACAGATGATTGTAGTCTGGCAATTGCGTCACCCCGTTGGCAACTCTGAGCTTTATCTTCTCCCAAACTTGTTCTGCAGACTCTGACATATCTTCAAATATCCTGTGATTTCTTTCCAACCATAATGACCGAAATGTGCAATGTACTATCACAAACCAGACTGTGGATGACTTTCTCCCACTTTGAAAGCCTGGTTCAATAATGAATAGATCTTGAGCCTTCTTGTCTTTGTTGGAACTGGAACCTTCCATATAACATAGGAATATGGAAAAACGGGAAAGCTACTTTCGGGAAAAATGAATCAAAGAATGATTTGACTGAGAAAAGACCAAAAGGATCCCCAGTCCACACTCAGCTATCATTTACCCCTTCAATAAACCAAATCCTATCAAACACACTTAATAACTCAGTCAACTCTAATAACTCCTCATCTCTCACAACCCTTAAAAAATGCAGATCCCATGATTGGGAAGACGACGAATTGTCAAAGTGAACAAAATATGATATAGGCTTTTTATGAACCGTGGAAAGCTAAAATAAAGACGAGTAAAGATCTTCAAAGAAAGAATCCCCCCACCACGTCTTCCCGAAACCTAGCTTTGTTACCTCCTCTAATTTTTATCGTCATTAATTGTTGAAACGTCGGGTAAGATCGGGAAATAAACTTCCATGGACATCTGAATGTCACATTTCTTGCTAAACCTGCATCCCACCCATTCTCTTGAAACCTGTATTTACTCACTATGATCTTCCACAACGTCCCATTTTCCACATAAAACCTCCACCACCATTTCCCCAACATAGCCTTGTTTGTCTTGACAATATTCCTAATACCCAATCCGTCCTTTTCTTTAGGTTTGCACACATGTTCCCATGCAACCAAATGACTATGTGCATCACCATCAGCTCCATCCCATAAAAATTTCCTTGAAATTTTCTCCATCGCGTACGTTATTCTTTTTGGCATCCTGAAAAGAGACATGTAATAAATCGGGAATGCGTTTAAAATTGATGTTATCAACGTTAACCTTCCCCTTCTTGACAGAAAAGCTCTCTTCCAACTTGCCAACTTTTTAGACATCTTAGACAAAATGGGTTCCCAGAATGAGACTTGTAATGGATTTCCTCCTAAAGACACTCCCAAATACTTAATCGACCACTTCTCCTTACCACATCCAATTTGCTAAGCTAACAGTTCCACTTCTTCTTCTTCACAATAGATACCCAACAAAGCACTCTTTTCCCAACTGAATTTTGACCCAGACATGTCGCAAAATGATCTCACAACTTCCACCAAAAACCTGATATGATCCTCTTTATTAACAAAGAAAGATGTATTGTCCGCAAATTGAATATGAGATATCTCTATCCTGTCTCTACCAACCTCGATCCCTCTGATTAAATTCATATCCTTAGCTTTATCGACCAACCTCCCCAACACGTCCACTACCAAGTTAAACAAATAAAGAGACAACGGATCACCATGTCTAAGCCTTTTATGAGCATTAAATTTAGCCCTTGGACTTCCATTAATCATAATAGAAAATGATACATTCGATTCAAGTCCTTTGATCCACCTTCTCCATCTCCCTCCAAACCTCTTCTTCCTTAATACAAATACAAAATCCAAAAAAATTCCAATCTAAATTGTTGTATACCTTTTCGAAATCTACTTTCAACACCCACCCTTTTTTCCTTCTTCTTCCGCCTTCCCTCTTCCCATAGTTCATTTGCAATTATGGCTTCTAGGGCATTAGACAGCGTGCATATCAGCAGAACACCAGCAAATAAATTTCTATCGAATATAATTTAATCACAATTCTGGTTCCATTGCCTTCAATTTAGCTTCACATATTGTCCATTTAACTTCTCTCAGTGGCCATTTCTCAGCAGATCCCAAAAGTCTTACATTTAAAAGCAAATACAATACATAACAAGATTCAAGATAAGTAGACATGGCCACATGCAGACTCGGAGTAAGAGAATGAGAGGGAGAGATCAAGAAATGTTCACGCAAATATATAAATTTCTCCAGGCCAAAACCAGTAAATTGATTTTTTAGTGTGATCATCATCAGTTTTTTCAGTAAATTCAACTGAGAAAAATGGTACTCCTGCAAAAGCAATCAAAATCTTAATCATATATGCACAGCGGCAAAAGTAAGAGACTAAGAGCATATCAACCAATAAAGAGGCTAGGAGAAGAGGAAAGGGACAGGCACTACATGCTGTATTCGAGCCCGTTTTTTAAAAATTTGATCTTCGTATACCGCAACTGCCTGAACAAAGTGTTCAACTCTATCCAAGAAGACCTGAAATAAGGATCAATAAAACCAAAACTTATCAAGATCAACAAAATTTAATCCATGTGAAACCGTAGAATAGAAATAAAAAAATTGAAAGTGTGGGAAGCAACTTGCTCCAGTGGATTTATATATAGTCATTTCTTAATCATAAACCTTATCAATCTTACATAAACATGTTACCATGTTATTCCGTTATATACCCTAACATCTAAGCCTTGAACAATCCAACCAGTCACTTACTTGCACAATCTAATAATGCTACCACCATCTTTTCAGTCAATATATATTATTTATTTTTATAAATAAAATATGCAGGCAAGCACATCCCCACAAATTCTTGAGTGAAAACTGAATCAGCATCGAGCATAGGCAACTATCACAAAATGTACATTTTACGGCAGCATTATTTCTATTACCTCACCAGCATCAGTGAGATAACCACCCATAGCCGCAAATTCCCTTCTATATACAAACATGAGCAAATTTATGGCACCCTGCAACAATGAAATGGAAAACTAAAAAGCTAATGATTGGGAAGCAATCGATGGAAAAATAGTGGAATTCTAAGTGGTTCCAATTACAAAATATCACCTAAAAAGGTGACTGCAATTAAAACATATCTTCTGTAAATTAACCTTTGTGTTATCAATCAATTTTGGTAGTTGTTTGATGATTACAATAATTTTAGTTCATTTGGTTGGCTCATTCCAACAAGTAAACGGTCCAATATAGACAAGTCTGGTGAAGATAATCAAGCGGCAGAACAAAGCAAATGGAAGAACCATGGGTCCAATAAAGCCGAGCCCCATAGAGACGGGGCAAACTTGAAGGCATGCCAACTTTGACGATAATTCATGTAACAATTATGTGTCATACCCACACTATCAGTGTCTGTAAGAAACAGTGAAAAATCGGTTAAATTTTTTGAGATTCCGCAAACCACTAAATTATGGAAAAAAATTATATGATAGGTTTGATTCCTAAAATTTGAAGATTCTATTTCTAATCATTCTATGACGAATATAGTATAAATAAAGGGTCTTAGTCGACATAAGAACACACCTAAGATCATATCTAGTTTCATTTTTATATAACTCTAAGCACACATTTCCAAGTCACGGCAGTAAAATATTTTTTAAAATAATATGCTCTTATGTTGGCAGCCAAGCAAAGTTGTAACTCTATTTTCGGATATTTAAAAATGATTAAGTCTGAACCTCAGTGGCAGGTTAACGTTTGTTTGCGCTAGATGGAGGAAGTGGATCAAGGGGTGTGTCAACAATGTTTCATTCTCAATTTTTATTAATGGGTGGCCACGGGGGAAATTTAAAGGTGAGAGAGGTCTAAGGCAAAGAGACCCACTATCCCCTTTTCTTTTCAACCTAGTGACTGATGGACTGGGTCGTTTGGTAGACAAGGCTAAGATAGCGAATGAGGTGAAAGGGATGGAAGTAGGGAGAGATAAGAAATTTCACACATTCAATTCGCGGATGACACTTTGTTCTTTGTCAGATCTGAGAGGCATTTGCTGGCTTTGGTGGAAATTCTAAATTCCTTCAGCCTCAATCGGGTCTGAAAATTAATCTAGAAAAAAGCGTTTTGCTGGGAATTAATTTTACGGAAGAGGAGGTCGAAGGGTTGGCGTTAGCAATTGGGTGTAAAGAGGAGAAATGGCCGATTAAGTATCTTGGGACACCGTTGGGTGGCAATCCTAGGAAAGTCGATTTTGGGAACCCGTGATATCCAAAATGTCCAAGAAACTTGCAAGTTGAAAAAGGTGTTCCTATCGAGGGGGGTTCGACTTACACTGATAAAGTCTGTGTTAAGTGCAATGCCAACATATTTCATGTCTTCTAGTCGGGGCTTTTTCTGCTATCCTGTTCGCGACTATACTCTAGCTTCATTCTCGCACACTTCTGGCGCATCTTTTCTCTTGTTTGTGGTGCATGCCGGTCACGCGGATATTGGAATAGATCATCGATTAAATCTCGTCTAAATGTATGCTACGAGCAGATGGAGAACGCCCCATGTATATAGGCTAGTAGCACGGGATGAAGTGATAAAGATTGAACACAAAGCATTCATGCTGCTGTTGGGAAATGGGGGCTGTTCGATTTGGTGGGCTGAAAGAACCAGGAGATCGATTTACATGCTGGACTTTGACTGAGAGGAGGCACATTGGATAAGTCTAAGATTCAAGGACTTCATCAATAATCCCTTTTCAGGCTCGGACTTCCACCGATATAGGGGCAGGAACGCGGTTTTCACAATGCAGAGAATTAACAACAAACGTGGAAGATTCGTCGAGGTGTCCAAATTCTGCACGAGGGGCAGAAAGCAAACCACAATTGTGCCCGTCAGCGGTTACAATTCAGGGGGATGGAAGAAAATATCGACTATCTTGGGGAAGTTGCTGTCAGGGAGTTATCAGAGAAGGACTCAACAATCTATCCTACATCGCGGTTCACACCCGCTGAGAACCAACACAGTAAAACAGGATGATAGAACAATAGAAAGGGAGCCTATACGAGGGCAGTTGAAAGCTATGGAGGATAGTGGTAGGCTAAGCACGGACATGAAGTGGCATGAAGCAATCATTGTAACCAAAGGTAGGGTGAATATCTCTTGGGAGCTTAGTCAAATCGTTCTTGGGAACTCTACAAATAAATCAGTAGAACTATTTCCGTTTCAAGCCAACAAAGCAGTATGGTGGCCATCGAATTTCGGATGAGTTCGCATACTATATCAAGCTCAAAAGAGGATTCTTCGATAATGGGGTGTCTTTGGACTTCGAGGAGTGGAGACCGGATATTAATATGTCAGATATGGTAGACAAATGTTGCAACAGCTGGATCAGGATTTGTGGGCTACCTTGGAATTTTTGGTCACCGGATACTTTCAAAATCATCGGGGATCACTGTGAGGGCTTGCTGGACATTAGCACTGATACAGTACTTTTCCGTGATCTGGAAGCAACTAAGATTAAGGTGAAGGGCATTGAAGGAGGGTTTATTCCGAGCAGGATGCAGATTCCGTCGGAAAGGGGGAATATAGAGATAAGAGTTCGCGTAGAATCCTTCGATCTAGTAGCCTATGAGCAGTATGAACGGCAAACATATGCCCAAGTTGTGGTGCATGGCAAGAGGACCTTAGCGGTATGGGGCAACGCAAACATTCATAGGAAACAGATAGGAATGGCGGAGTCCATAAGCTGTCATATTAAAGGAAAGAAAGAATCAACGGTTATACTTGATCAACCAATGAGCACGGAAGACAGGAGGATAGGAGTTGGATATGGGAACAACGGATAATGGATGGAAGACGCGCAGGGCTCTAGGCCTTCGAAGGAACAACAGAAACGATCAGCAGGAAAGAGCGAGACATCGGCACTACCATTGGGGGGAAAGTGTTCAAGATACCGAGGAAAGTCGTCCCAAAAGAAGCAACAAAATTCAGACGCTCCCAATTCGTTCTATGACTAATATAGACGTCGATGAGCAATACAATAACGTGGGTGTTGCAAGCAATAATCAACTAGTGCCTACTTATGGGAACGTCTATCGCAGAAGACACAAAAGAGGAAGTGTTGGGGAAAATGCGGGTTACGACGATGATGGGATTACAGATTCAGGCCTCTTTAACAGGGAGGACAGCAAGAAGTTGGGGATACATGACTCAGATGACAGAATAGAAATTGAGTTTGATGACTCACAAGATGATTTGCTGGAAATGAATTTGATTCCTTAGAGTCTGATAGTCACATTTCTTTCCGATCAGAGAAGTCAACAAAAATTGTAGAAGAGGCAGCAGTAATGAAGGGGCTGTTCTCACCATCGAAGCGGATTATGTCTATCACCGAGCCACTTCAACCTGAAAATGCGAAACCTTATGTGGGACAGGTACTAACCAGCATTCACTCTTCATTTCTAAACCACTCTTTCAAGCTCCATTCTATTTTACCAGCGTCGTTCTCAGTACTGGGGTTGTCTAGTGGTCTACTAAGAGGAGGGACATAGAGGGTAGATGTCTTGTCGGGTTCCGAGAGAGAAATTTCCAAAGGGACTGAGCTGGAGAATAATATGTGTGCTGCAAGGGAAATCGGGGGAGATTGTACAGATGGAAACTGTTGGATTGGGGTGAAGAAATCGACGGGTCTCTTAAGCAGAGAACTAAATAGGTTAAAGTGTGGAATCAACTACGAGAGAGGTTCGACCTCGAAAGGTCCCAATTCTTTGTTATGAAAATATGCTCTTGGAATATCAGGGGAGGAGGGGCGACTAGAAGGAGAGAACTAGTTCGAACTGTCATACGTAAGGAAACTCCGGATATAAGGATGCTTTTGGAAACCAAGAAACAACAGGTGGATAAATGGTTCGTGGCAAGTTTGTGGAAGTCTAGATTTGTGGATTGGGTGTGTCTACCTTCGGTTGGGAGATCTGGGGGTATACTAGTGATGTGGGATACTAGAGTAGTGGTGGTCAGTAATAATTTGATAAGGGAGTTTTCGATGTCGATTGAAATTCGTTTGAATGACGAGATCAAGTGGTGGTTTTCTGCCATTTACGGACCGGTCAAGCCAAGAAAGAGAGTTATTCTGGGATGAATTAGCAGGCTTGAACTCTATTTGTGGTGACAAATGGTGCCTGAGAGGTGAATTTAATGTGGTCAGAAATACGAGAAAAAAGATGAACCACCTCGCAAACACCACGAGCATGTTATGTTTTGATAGTTTGATAAGGGAATTGGGACTTCATGACCCTCCACTATTGAAAGCAAAGTACACGTGGTCAAATTTTAAGGCCAATCCGATTTGTTGCCGCTTAGACAGATATCTCATCTCCGGGGGCTGGAAGGACATTTTCCCCACTTTCAGAAAAACGGTGCTACCCAGAATTACATCGGACCACTGTCCGGTGATGTTTGATACCGCTAAGTCGACTTGGGGTCCTGCTCGTTTAGATTTGAGAATGCTCGGTTGTCACACCATAATTTTAAAGACTTAGTCTAATCATGGTGGAATAACGGGGCCATTCAGAGGTGGGAAGGGTATAAGTTTATGAAATAACTAAAAAAGATTAAATTTGAGGTTTCCAAATGGAATATAGAGGTTTTCGGAGATGTGGGTGTCAGATACACGGAGTTGGCTTACAGGATAAATCAGTTGGATGAGTTAGAAGCTGAGGGAGGTTGGTCTAAAACTCTTCATGAGGAAAAAAGGGCCGCAAGGTGTGAACTAAAAACTCTGTCGTTTAGAAGATTCCAAATGGAAAGTCAAAAAGCGAAAATGAGATGGTTGAGGGAAGGGGATCAGAACTCAAAATTTTTCCATTCATTGTTGAACAACAGAAGAAACAAATCAACGATAGATAAAGTGGAGTTGGAGGATGGTTCTGTGGTTACGGAGGAAAGATAGATTGAAGAAAACATTATTAACTTCTATAGGAATCTGCATAGAAAATCGGAGGGGGATTCGATGGGTTGGAATGGTGCCCTTTAGGTAGGCTTGAACAGGAGGAGTTGGAGATTCCATTTTCAGAGGAAGAGATTAAAAAAGCGGTGTTTGAGAGTGATGGATCCAAAGCTCCAGGGCCGGACGGATTTACATTGGCTTTTTTTCAAAAGAGTTTGGATATGGTCAAAGCAGATTTAATGAAGGTGTTTGCTGAATTTTTTGAAGGAGGAGCTGTTAGTGTGGCATCACAAACGAAACCTATATTTGCCTAATCCCAAAGAAACTAGAAACGATTAAGGTTAATGCCTTTAGACCAATTAGTTTGACAACGAGCATGTATAAGATATTGGCCAAAGTCTTGACAAATAGGCTGAAGAAAGTATTGAGCAGTACAATAGTGGAGAACCAGTGTACTTTTATTAAAGGAAGACAGATTCTGGCCTGTTGCTTCATTGCGAATGAAGTTGTAGAGGAATATCGACGGAAAAAAAGAAAGGTTGGGTGCTTAAACTTGACTTGCAAAAGACGTATGACAACGTCGATTGGATATTTCTAGATTTTGTGTTACAAAAGAAAGGGTTTGGAGAGATGGAGGAGCTGGATTATGGGGTGCGTCTAATGTTTCTTTCTCGATTTTTATAAACGGAAGGCCAAGGGAAAAATTTAAGGGGAGAGAGGCCTCAGACAAGGGGATCCATTATCCCCTTTCCTTTTTAATTTAGTTGTAGATGGTTTGGGGAGGTTGGTTGACAAGGCCAAGGCATTGAACGAAGTAAGAGGACTCGTAGTAGGAATGGGAAATATAGAAAATTCACATATCAAATTTGCAGATGATACTTTGTTTTTGGTCCAGTCAGAGAGGCATGAGATGGCATTAGTGGAAATACTCAATTCCTTCGGGCTTAAATCGGTCTTCAAAATTAATTTAGAAAAAAGTGTTGTGTTGGAGATTAATTTTTCGGAAGAGGAAGTCGATGGTTTGGCGCTAGTGATCGGGTGCAAAAAAGATAATTGGACGATTAAGTATCTCAGGGTCCGTTGCGAGGTAATCCTACGACTTTGGACTTTTGGGAATCCGTCATATCCAAAATGGCAAAAAAACTATCAAGTTGGAAAAAGGTGATCCTCTGAAGGGGGGTCGACTTACTTTGATAAAATTCGTGTTAAGCGCGATGTCATCTTACTTCATGTCTTTGTTTAAAATGCCAAGTCGGTTGGCAAAAAGGATGGAAAAACTGATGAGGGATTTCTTGTGGGACGGAGCTGACAAGGACACGCATTGCCATGTCGTTGGCGAGGATCAGGTTTGTAAACCAAAGGACAGGGAAGGCATGGGATTGGAGAATATTTGTTTGAGAAACAAAGCATTACTCGGGAAATGCTGGTGGAGATGTTCAGTGGAAAGGGAGACGTTGTGGAGATAAGTTATAAAAAGCATATATGGTCTTCAAGATAATGGGTGGGATGTGGGGTTGGCTAGGAATTCGACATTCAGAAGCCCTTGGAAATTTATATCTCGTTCTTACCCGGCTTTTCATCAATTGAGTAGGGCGGTGTTAAAAGAGGGTAATATCATTCGTTTTTGAGAGGATGTTTGGGGGGAGGGGGTCCATAGTTTAAAGAACGCTTTCCATCTCTGTTTCGGATATGTACCGCAACTAATAAACCGATCCGTAACTTTTTAGATGTTAACGATATAGGAGTCAATTATACATTTCAATGGGATGTGCGTTTTAGAAGAGATTTAAATGAAGTCGAACTAGGCAAGTTCGCTAATCTTTTAGGGGTCTTAGATCCCTTTATTCTCCTATTATGATAATATCTGGAAAGTACCTATCCCGCAAAAGTTTCAAGTTTTCTCGTTCGGATCCCAAAAATCCAAATATTGTGTGTTGTTTTTGTGGGAAAATAACAAATGGTGTTATTTATCGACACAAGCTACATTTAGTAAGGGGCAATAGAAATGTAAAAGCTTGTTCGAAATGTCCAAAGCATGTTAAAGAAGAAAGTAAAGAGCTCGTGCAAAAATTCCTTTTAATGTCGTTAAATATGATTCTTTTGAGCATTGTATTAATGCTCTTAGGAGTTATGGATTGGGAGTGAAACCTCCGTCATACCATGAAGTGAGGGTTATGTATTTAAAGAGGGAGTTGGCAAATACGAACTTGTTTCTCAAATCCCATGAAGAAGATCATGCTAAGCATGGGTGCACAATCACGGCATTGGTGGACGGATAAAAAGAGTAGGACTCTTATAAATTTTTTGATAAATGGTCCGAGAAGAACTGTATTTATTGAATCAATTGATGCTTCGGGGTATTCTCACAGGGGTGACAAGATGTTTGAGTTGGTTTCTCTAACTTTGTGCTTTGCATCGGAGAAAAGAATGTGAGTCAAGTTGTAACAGATAATGCTAGTTACAATGTCGATGCAGGTAATATTTTAGGGATCTTAGATAATGTAAGATTGGAGGTGGGTGCTGCGGATATCAGGGTTTGGGAAGAGGATTCTTCAGGATCTTTCTCTGTCAAATCTTTCTATGAGCATTTTTTCCGAATCAATAATTTTCCTATTTTCCCATGCTTTCAATCTATTTATAAAGTACCAATCTCACATAAGGTTCAAGTATTCTTGTGCACTATGGCATTAGGAAAATTGCCGATTTGAGATATGTTGCAAAAAAAAAGGCCTCAGTGAGCACTATGTCCGAATTGGTGTGTCCTTTGCCAGGACGAGGAGCAGAATCAAGATCATTTACTTTTGCACTACACAGCACGTATTTGCTCGAAAGCTCTGAATGATTGGGATTTGTGTAGGTTGTTCCGAGATCAACGCGTGATATGTTAGTTTTGATTACTAACTGTCATCATGGCAAGAGAGGTAGTACTTTTTGGAGCGTCGTAGTCCATTGTATCTTTTGGTTGATTTGGCTAGAGTGAAACAGAAGGATATTTGACGATTTTGGGGATTCAGCTGATGAATTTTGGGAAAATATAAGATTTAGAGCTGCATTTGGTTAGGAATTGAAGCTTCATTTAATGATGTTGTGATCATAAAATGAGATCTTATCCGCCTTTTTTGTAAACTTTATCCTAATATATCATTTATAAAATATTGTTTCATATTAAAAAAAGTAATATTTTAATTTTATGTTACTTTCAAGCTTCAATTAAGAATTAGATATATTCTTTTTTCATGAAGTCTTTGTGATTTCCAACCCACATCGCCATGTTGATCTTGATTTTTTCCCAGCAAGTATCTGTATTTGCCTCCATGTCATCAAAGATTCTTCTGTTTCTCTCCAACCAAACCGTCCAACAAATACACTGGACCACAACTTGCCAAAAAATTCTTCATCTATTTCCAGTTGGCTGTCCCAAGTCCATATTGAATAGCTCTTTTGTTGACTTCGGTGTAACCCAAACCAATCGCATCTCTTGCAACGCTCTAGCCCACAGATTTATCGAAAATGGACAGTGGATGAGCAAATGATCTTGATTCTCTGATTCCTTTCTGCACAAGACACACCAGTTGGGACTCAAAGTAATACCAGGACATCTTTGTTGAATCATCTCCGAGGTCGGTAGCTTACCCAGAGTGGCTGTCCAAGAGAAAAGCTGGATTTTGTTTGGGACTGGAACTTTCCAAATAGCATGGAATAATTGGAATGGTGGAAAGAGATCATCTGGGAAAAAAGACGCATAGAAAGAACCGACTGAAAAAACACCCGAAGAATCCCCGCTCCACTTAATAAAATCATCTACTCCTTCAACTAATCTAACCGACTCTAAGGCGACTAAAAGCTCTGACAACTGACCAAACTCGTTATCTCTTACCTCCCTTCTGAAAGNTTTGTTTGGGACTGGAACTTTCCAAATAGCATGGAATAATTGGAATGGTGGAAAGAGATCATCTGGGAAAAAAGACGCATAGAAAGAACCGACTGAAAAAACACCCGAAGAATCCCCGCTCCACTTAATAAAATCATCTACTCCTTCAACTAATCTAACCGACTCTAAGGCGACTAAAAGCTCTGACAACTGACCAAACTCGTTATCTCTTACCTCCCTTCTGAAAGGAAAATCCCAGGAATGGTTGGACGTGACACTATCAATATGAACAAAATTTGATATAGGCATATTGTGTAGTGAAGATAATCGAAACAAAGCTGGAAAATAATCTTTAAACGAAGATTCCCTCCACCATCTATCCTCCCAAAATCTAACCTTATTCCCTCCTCTCACAACAGTAGAAACTCTTAATTTAAAAGTCGGGTATATACGGGAAATATACTTCCAAGGGCATCTAAACGTTGTGTTCCTTGCCAACCCCGCATCCCACCCATTTTCTTGAAACCCATACTTACTAACAATTATCTTCTTCCATAATGTCCCCTCTTCGTGAAGAAATCTCCACCACCACTTTCCAAGCAATGCCTTATTTCTGAAAATGATTTTCCCAACTCCCAAAGCCCTTTTGTCCTTCGGTTTGCATACATTATCCCATGAGATCAAATGAAAGTGTCCATCTCCATCCGCACCATCCCATAAGAAATTCCTTGAAATCTTATCCATTGAATCCGCAATATTTTTGGGGACCTTGAATAAAGACATATAATAAATCGGGATTGAATTCAAAACCGATAATATCAATGTTAATCTTCCCCCTCTAGACAAGAATGATTTTTTCCATGTAGCCAATTTTTTCGACATTTTATCCACCACGGGCTGCCAAAACGATGTTAACGGATTGCCTCCTAACGGTACTCCCAAGTATGTAATAGGCCAATTCTCCTTACCACAACCCAACTGTAGTGCTAACCTTTCAACATCTCCTGTTTCACGGTTAATTCCCAACAAGGCACTCTTTTCCCAATTTATTTTTAGTCCAGACATATCACAAAAAGAATCCACCACTTGAACCATGAATCTTATGTGAGCATCGGTCTGCCAAAAAAAGAGCGTGTCATCCGCAAATTGAATGTGAGATATCTCGATCTTGTCTCTACCGACCTCTAACCCCCTTATTTGATTCATTTCCTTAGCTTTGTCAATCAATCTTGCCAACACATCCACCACCAAGTAGAATAGAAAAGGAGATAATGGATCTCCTTGTCGGAGACCTTTGAAAGCCCTAATTTTTCCTCTCGGCCTCCCATTAATCAAAACAGAAAATGATACATTCGATACGCAACCTTTCATCCTTGATCTCCATCTACTTCCAAACCCCTTTTTCATTAAAATATAGTCCAAGAATTCCCACCTCACATTATCGTATGCCTTTCGAAATCAACCTTCAATACCCATCCTTTTTTTCTTTCTCCTCCCCTCCTCAAGCAATTCGTTCGCTATAAGTCCACAATCAAGAATCTGTCTCCCCTCAACAAATGCATTTTGAGAATTTGAGATAGTATTCGCTATCACAGTTTTCATCCGCTCTGTTAAGACCTTTGCTATTATCTTGTACAAACTTGTGATTAGGCTTATCGGTCTGAAATCCTTGACTTTGCACGAGTCAACTTTCTTTTTAATCAAGCATATATAAGTCTCATTTGTTGCTCCATTTATGATGCCGTTGTGAAAGAACTCATCAAATACCATCATAAGATCTCTTTTGACTATATCCCAACACTCTTGGAAAAAAGCCAATGTAAACCCATCGGCCCCGGGACTTTTGCCTCCATCACAAGTAAAGACAGCTGATTTGATCTCATCTTCAGTAAAAAAAATTTCCAGCTGTCGACTCATCTCCTCTTCGATGGGACTCCATTCCACTCCTTCAATACCCCAACATCTTGCCGCCGGTTTACTATACAATCCCTTGAAGAACTCTAAGATTATTGAGACAATTTCATCCCCACATGTTGTAATTGAACCATCATTTCTTTCCAATCTGTCAATGGTAGCTTTGCTTTTGCGATGGTTTAGGAGCGAATGAAAAAATTTTGTATTTTGATCCCCTTCTTTAATCCATTTGACCTTGCTTTTTTGGTAATGAATTTGGTTCTTCCGCCTTATCAACTCCTCTAGCATCAATTTTGCTTCTTTTCTCTCGTTCAAAACTTCCTCCGAACCCCTCCCCGCACCCTCCAATCTGTCAAGTCTGCTGATTTTATTTGATAAATCTGCTGTTTTTCATTTCCAATCTGCCATACACATCTTCATTCCATTTTTTCATATCCCCTTTAATTGTCTTGAGTTTTTGCATGAATTTATATCCTGCCCATCCTTGTGAGTTCGAATTATTCCACCACATTTGTGTTAAATTTTTAAAACTTCTATCCCTTAGCCACACATTCTCAAATCTGAAAGGTGTTGGTCCCCACTTATTTTTTGTCAAATCAAGCACCAACGGGAAATGATCCGAAGTGATTCTTGGTAAGATTGACTGTCTGTAATATGGGTATAGTTCGGTCCATCCCACCGTGAACATGAATCTGTCCAGTCTACAACAAATGGGTGAACTTCTAAGATTTGAACATGTGAATTTTCCATTCAATAAAGGTGGATCGCATAACTCCAGTTCTTGTATCAAACTATCAAAGCAGGCCATACTCGATGTCTGTGAGCTACTGTTAATTTTCTCGCTTAATGACCTTACTACATTGAAATCTCCCCTAAGCACCATCTATCTCCACAAATAACCCTCAACTCTGCTAACTCATCCCAAAAATTAGTTCTTGTTCTTGGTTGACACGGCCCATATACCGCTGTAAACCACCAATCTTGTTGTGTATCCTTTTGAATATGAACTGAAACCGAGAAGTCTCCAATCAAGTTATCCTTTACAGAAATGACCCTTGGATTCCACATAATCAAAATTCCCCCTGACCTACCCACTGCAGGCAAGGTAACCCACTCTACAAATCTCGGCTTCCAAAGACTTGCAATAAACCTCCTGTCCACCACTACTGTTTTGATTTCCTGTAATATTATTAATTCCGGTTTTTCTTTGGCTATCACGGTACGTATCAGTCCCCTACGAGTGGCTGAACCACTCCCCCTAATATTCCAAGAAAGCACTTTCATCGATACACTTCATCTTCCCCTGTATTCTGTCTACATCTGTCTTCTTGACTCTCCAACCTCCTACCAATCTCATGTGCATCGTTAAGTTCCACTCTCTCTACACCCATCAATTTTAAACATTCAACGTGAACTGCCTTATTAAGTTCCTGCTTCCCCGTACCCACATCATTATCTTCTTCCATCAACCCCTCAAGAGGCCCTATGTAGTTAATTCCCGATATACCCAACTTTTGAACCGAAGAATTAATTCCCCCCCCCCCCCCCCGCCCCACCCATCAAGACAGATTTAGAATGGAGAGAAGACTGGTGAGAAAAAGAATTAATGGGTAAATTGCAAACCTTACTCGGAGATTCTTCAAAAAATTCGCCCAGATAATGAAACTCGATTAAATTCCTTGTCAAATTATCCGAATAATCAGAGATATGACTTCCCGCGTCATTGAATTCGCCTCCTTCATCTAAAGTATCGTCCATCACTCCATTTTCTAATTGTTCCTGCCAGATTCCATCCTCCCCCTGAATTGTATCTTTGTCGACCTCGATGATTGATATCTTTGAAGCTTCTTTCTTTCGCAATGTTTTTGAATCTTGATGTGACTTTGCTTGTTTTCTGCAATATACATGGTCAAACTTCCTTTCAATGGGCCAATACTCCTTCTCTATATTTAGATGTTCTTTCTTTTGTGCTTCAAGAATGTTTATAGATTTAATCTGCCCCTTGTGGAATTCAATCTCTTCTTTGGGCTTTAACTTTTTGAGGATCTTGATATGCTTTCCTTGGTACCATGGTTCTGATACACAACTTCGTCCACCAGAAATATCAACCCTGTCCGTGTTCTTTTTCCCTTCGATATCTGTAGTTTTGCACAACTTAGCCGAATCACCTTTCTGAACATGATTGACAGATGCTTCTTGGGTTGCTGCTGGACGAGCTGTGATATCTTCCGGCTGTATTCTTTGAGAGTCGTTAATGGTTTCTGTCTTTGAATAATTTCTTTGTATACCTTTCCCTCTACCCCATCCTGCCATAACTCTAGTTCCATCAACCACCACTTGTGCATAAGATCTTTTCTCATACTCATCATACGCTGATATTTTGACCGAGTCTACAATAATGCGAATGATCATAGGTCCTCTTATAGTTTGGATCTGAAGATTTCTGTTGATGAACCCTCCTTCAATTCCCACTACTTTTATTTTTGCTGCCGACAAGTCTTTAAGTAGGATAGTATCTTGACTGATACACAACAAACCTCCGCATTGATCGCCAATATTTTTGAAGAGCTCTTTGGACCATAAATCCCAAGGTATCCCCAGTAAACGGATCCAACTGTTGCAACATTCAAAAACCTCATCTTCGCTATTGCTTTGCTGACTCCATTTTTCAAAAGTCAAGGTAACTTTATTTTCCAGAAAGCACTTCTTCAATCTCAAGTAGAAGGATGCGTCATCTTCGTTATGTGGCCACCAAACTGCTTTGTTGGCTTGAAATGGAAATACTTCAATCTTACTTTGAACTGCCTTCCCAAGTGTATAACTCACCAACTCCCACGATATGTTGACACAATCCCTTGTGATGATAATAGCTTTACTCCATTCCTTAGACCTGCACTCTGGTAATTGTTCCACATCTTCAACTACTGAGATTCCCGATTCTATATCCTTCGATCTAAAATTCCCACGTTGTTGTGATTGTTCCATAGGCATCCTATTATCCCTGAAACGCGAGACGTTATCCCTTCGGTTTATCTTGAGTTTGGAAAAATTGTTTACCATCCATTTCCAACCCCAATTTAGTCTTCCACTAGGTATGATGATGCGCTTTGTCTTACCCCTCCAAACTAACTAAGATAATTCTAATTAGCTTCCTCTACCATTCACGATTTTCTGCATGGTAATCACTGCTTCTCTACCTCTGAATCTATTGAACATAGGACATGAATGTGGTTTGTAAATGTAGTCCCCCAGTTTTGACATAATCCAGAAAAAACTTTCGACATCCAGTTCCAAAATGTAGCTCGCATTCCTGGTCCTTTCAGTCACCAGAACCGTATTGCCCCTCCTACCCCAGCTAATTAGGAATAAATTTTGTTCAATTTTGATCTCACAGTTCGAGTTGAAATGTTTCCTGCCCATTCCTCGATACATCTCGGAAGTCTCGGAAATGTTAATCTTACGACTTAAAATTTTTTCCGGTCTACGGGATACTAAAAGCAAAGAAAATGATTGAAAGCGGTATTTTAAGATCTGAGAAATGATGTTCGGACGACAAGGTCGGAGGTCATTGATTATCGATTTGAATAAGTGATGAAAACGAAGGGGTTGTCGGCTGAGGATTAAACGGGAATATAAGATCAAAATGAACTCATCACTGGAAAACGAAATACGAGATGTTTTTTTTTCCTTAATAAAGAAACTAAGAGTACGACGCCGCCGGCCATCAGGCGAGGTGAAAGACGATCGATGAAACTCCGTGATTGAAGGAGTAGATTGGAAACTTGAAGGACCCGATAACTCTAGATCTGGAATAGGGCAGGAGCATTTTTTTAAAAATTCTCTCACTAAAATCGTTCTCTCCACCTCAAGAATTAGATATATTCAATTTGTTTGATTAAATTTACTTTGTTTTTCATGTCTTTTGGAAAACCGATTTCCACACTTATACTTTACTTCATGTGCACCTCATTGTTTAGATTTGTTGCTCGGGGATATATTCAAAAAAATTCCTCAACTCGTTTCGCAACAGTTTTTTTTTTTTTTACTTTAAAGCGGTTTCAATTAGAACAAGCAAATTTGATAAAGATGTTTACACCTAAAAAGTGGGCAAATAGTCAATTTTCTAAAGAGACGGCTGGAAAACATGTAGCAGAAGTGATATTGATGACTTCTTTTTGGAAAACTATAATGTATGCTTTAAAAGTTGGCGACCCTTTGGTGAAAGTATTACAGCTGGTAAATGGTGAAAAAAGGTCTCCTATCGGCTATATTTAAGAGTCAATGGATGGAGCCAAATAAGCTATTGCTACCTCATTTAATAATAATAGAGAGAAAACGTAGAGTTTTTTATTTCGTTGACTACAGATGGACCATTCTACTTTATCTACCTTTGCATGCGGCTGGATATTTCTTATATCCTGAGTTTTTTACTCAAATCCTGACATAGAAAATGATGCAAAAGTGATGGAAGGTTTCTACAAGTGCATATCAAGATTGGTGAGAGCTGATGATTTACAAGATAAGATCACGACTCAATTGGAAAAATACAAAAAAAAAGAAAAACAGGACTTTTTGATTTAACCAATGGTTGTGAGGCAAAGAAGTTCAAAATTGACAGGTAAATAATATATTGTGCAATGGGTTAACTTTTTTTCTGCAATAATTATTTACAAAATACAAACTTTGGATGGTAATAAATTTAATCTTACATGTTTTTTTGTTTCAAGATGATTGATGGTCTTCTTTTGGTACATCAACACCTGAATTAAAAACATTTGCAATGAATATTTTGAATCTCAAATGCTCTTTTTCAGGTTGTGAACGTATTGGAGTGTTTTTGAACATGTAAGTTGGAGGCTTTTTTATACTCATTCAATTTAATATTATGTACTTATTATTTTTTAATTTTTTTACAGATATTTTAATTTTTTACATATACACTCTAAAACAAAGAAATAGGTTATCTCAACAACGATTTAATGATTTGGTATATATCAAGTATAACAGAGCTTTCAGATGAAGATTTAACATGCGAGAGAAGATCGATCTTATTTCATTGTCGGAAATAAATGATAGTAATGAATGGTTGTTGGGAAAATTGGATAATAATGATTTTCTCTATGAAGATTAAGATTTGCATTGGACTCGTGTAACACAAGCGCTGGGGTTGGTGAAAGTGCGTTTGACTTTCGATCTCGACATGTATCTACTTCAAAAAGAGCATCATCATCCAATGATGATGATTTTGATATTTAATATTTCATCTATCACATTTTCAAAAACTTTTGATTTTATTTTTATTTTTTGAGAATATTTTGTTTTTTGCGTTTTTTTCTCTTAAAGCCTGAGCTTCGCTTTGCGCTTTAATCCCAAGACAATTTATAGCTTTTTTGAGCATCGCGCTTTTGACAACTATGATACTGGGCCTCCACCTCTTGCCGGCACAACACACGCCAACTTGGGCATAGAGCGCAATTAGGATACCACTTTTGCATCGTCTCGCGCGGGTAATTTTCCAAACAATGCAGTCCACGAGAACACCTAAACCTTAGATGAGATTGCCGTTTTCCAAATGGAATGATAGATAGGAAAATAGGGAAGCTAAAATCATGGAAAATTGACTTGAAGAAGGATTTCACATAAAACTGCCTAGAGGAATATGTTGATTATGAACTGTCGAAATCTGAAATAATGACGGAAAATGATCCTAAAATGAAAAATCCCCCCACCAAATGTCCTCCCAAAACCTTATCTTATTCCCCCTAGCCACAACCCTGACTGATTGGAGAAAAGTCAGGTAGATCCTATATATAAACTTCTAGGTACTCCTGAAAGCAACACCTCTTACAATGGCTGCGTCCCAAGCATTATCTTGTAACCCATATTTGCTAACAACGATTTTCTTCCACAACGACTCCCCCTCACTGGAGAATCTCCACTACCATTTCCCTAAAAGACCCATATTACTTTGCCAGATATTGCCAATACCCAAGCCCCCTCGTTCTTTCTGTCTACAGACTTGGTCCCAAGCAACCAAGTGACAATGATGTACCCCATCGGGTCCATCCCATATAAAATCTCTCATGATCGTATTCATGGCCTCCGCTACTCCCCTGGGTTGTAATGTCAGGATTAGCATTGCTGATTCCATTATGTTTAATTATAGTTTTATCTCAGCCAACTTCTAGCAAGACAGAGCTTTGTTTTTAGCAAAAATGTATTTTGATCCATGTATTTGTCTTTTCCACGAACCGACTAGCTCTGCTTAAATGTGTTCAACCTTAACTACTTAGCGCATCGTCTTGTTTCGTTTGTGATCAACCTTGTTCCATTGTTTTATTCACAAGTTTTGTATAGACATAGGTATAACTGACAATGAATTTGAAATCCCAATTTGAGCAAGCACTATCGGTCGTAGATAAATCTAAGTGCATTAAAAGCCTTTTGATAAAAATGATCATCGTGGCCATAGGCAATTCCGTCGTCTCGAGATTCTTGTAAGTTGGTGCGTCATGCTGATACTATTAGGTAGTTGAAATAAATATGTAAAGCAACTTGACAACTTCCTTTCCCAGCATTCTTGCTTTCTTTCTCTCCATGCATTAAACAAACCGAAAAAATAAAATTCCTCGATGCTAAGGCACATACCTCTCTAATTTCTAAGGTAGGCATGTGAGGAAGAAAGTCATTGCCAACAAAGAAACATAAAAACACAAAGTCATCCACCAGCCTGTCAAACTCGATTTTGAATGGAGGATTTGGGATATCCATCTCATATCCCAAATATTCTCTCAAGACCCAGATGTTGAGAAACTGCCAACAAAATATGAAAGTATTAGTGAAAAAAATCAAAAATAAGGACACCCAAAAGATAGCAATGAGATGAGACGAAAGGATAAATCACAAGAGAATACAATTTCCAACCTGATACTTCTTCTTATGAATGGGAACATCTTTCAAAAAATTCCCATTCACATCTTGAGCTTCGCCATTGGTTCCTCCGTGACATTCAGCAGCCAGATGACCGGTCTGACCACAAAGAAAACATTTTTCCTGGCGTCCAGGAAGATTGATTACCTACACAATCAGCAAAAAATGATTAAAAACACTGGTAAGTCTCCGGTAGGAATTTCGCTGCTGTCTTCAAAAGTTTTGAGATGATTTTCTAAGATAATTTTGAAATGGTGCTTGGGCATGAGTTTTGAAATTTGAAGAGATAAGTAACGAGGATGTAATATGCCATAATTATATGAGAAAAATGTGAATTAGTATGATGATGGGTGGAAAAGATAGAAAAAAAGTCATGATTGGGGATTGGACAATTATTATTAAAGACTTCAATCATTTGTCTATTTCAGATTTGATTAGGGATTGGAAATTTGTATGGGCATGAAGATAGCAGGGTATTACTTTCTAAGTTGTGCTACTTTTCGTTGTGCGAATTACTCATTCGCTATTATTGTAAAACTTTATCTATTAATAAAATTTAGTTTCGTATCAAAAAAAAATGTGAAATGATTTGTCAATTAAAAATTGGAGAAATAATAAATTTTTAAATGTTATTAAAGCATATATAAACTCCTGCTGAATAGCGAGGCCGTGTAGCTCTTTTCTCTTTGAAATTCCATGTGCTCTATCTCTACTTGTTTTTGTTTTGCTCAAGGCCTTTGAGTTGAGAAACTTCAACTTAAAATTCGAATGCAGCATTTATTTCACGACTGACAAGAAAGTTCATTGAAATTGCTTCCAGAAATAATAGCTACTAACCTCCCTCAGTATTGAGAAGTGAACTTCATGTGTTGCCAGAGAAAGCATGATCAGGTCTGCATCCTATTTAAAACGGGTGCAAACATGTTTTAGACAATGGCAATCTACACAGAGCACTTCGTAGCAAGCAATTTTAAAATAAAAGAAAAACACGAAATATGGAACTGCGGTTCCAACACTCGCACGAAAGAGAAAGAAAAGATAACAAAGAAATATGAAGTTCTTGCACTCACCAGACCATACAAGCAGTGCCTAGTATTTGGATCAAATCCAGGGAGGTTACGCTGCAATCGTATGTAGGACATAATTTTGTGCTCCCCCTCGCCAGGAACATTTGCATCAGAAAGAATAACCTTCAATACATGGAGTCCAATAAAAAAAAATTAAGAACAAAAAAGGTATCCCTAGAAGCCAGAGCCGAATGAAAATAGAACTAGCAAGCATCACTCAAGAGAAAGGCTTATAATATATCGAATTACATCGACTATTAAAGACGATTCTGAGACCGGGCTTTAGCCCAATGGTCTCACCCGTCATATTAGTTGGCTCCCTCCCCGGGTTCGATCCCCCTCCCCAGCGTGTGTTGTAATCAAAAAAAAAATATTAAAGACGATTCTGAGATAATTTTTATCAAACCTTCATAAAGTGCCATCCAGGCCCATGGTTTAACCTACACTGTACATAATACTGAAGAGCTACAGAGAGAACTGCCATAAAGTGAGTGCCGGGAGTGATGACATTTGAATCAGATGTTTCAGTCTTTTCTTTTGGCAATAAATTTTCCTCCTCAAGTTCAATTTCTTTTCTCAATCTTTCTTCTTCAGCTTCCTAACAATAAAGACAGGTGAATATTTCTAGAGTTACTATCATAAACAAGTCAGAGTTCTTCCTTTCACCACTTCGAAATGTTTGACTAGTCAGAATACATACAGCTGCTGCAGCGTCTTTAGCAGCTCTGAAACGACGAGTTCTTTGTTGGTTCATTTTAGCCCTAGGGGCCACACCATCTGCAAAATAAAAAATCCCTAACCTTAGGTTTTATTCTTTTGTGAGAAAAACCATATTAAATCTAATCAAAGGAGCTTACCAATTGCCATATAAAGAAGTTTTCTTGGACGGACCAATGAAACAAGGTGGTCGATGTAATCAAAAATTGATTTAAACACATCACTGTAAGTGGTAGGCGCAGGCTGCATTCAAGAGAAACATGAAGTTTTTCGACAAAGCTAATACTGCCTATTGAAGCAACAGAGCTTAACGCCGCGTAACCCAAGATACAACCTCCATGTTTAACAAAATACAGCAAACATGTTCCAAATGGCTACGCTAAAGAAATGATACTTGATCATTTAATGAGGTCCATCGATTCCCGAATTCAGGCTAACGGCAAACCAAATGGAAAGCTGATAGGACACCCCTCCAAGCAAAAGTATATTCGAATTTTACATCTAAATCTACTGAAATACAAGTTTATAACTCATCCTCACCCTGCACCAACCCAAAACATCCAACTATTCCCCTCATCTAGATTTTTGTACTCAGCATTATTTGTGCCTCCCCAGCATCAAAAATTCAGAGGCCGTTGCCTCCTTCCCCCCATGTCAAGAAAATTATAATAATTAAAATTCTCATTTAAAAGCTACTGAAAAATATAAATTTTACCTAACGCACGCCAGCCCAAAACTTCCAATTTTTCCATGTATGGCTTTCCTCCTACAGTTTTATATTTCAGCTGAAGTCCTCCCAGCCGTCAAAATTTCTTTAAATTTCTGCAGCACTCATTCCACCCAAGTCTAAAAAACTATAACTTCAGAATTCAAACCTACATTATTTCTTCTCGAAAAAATAGACAAACTCAATAGTTCTTTACATAAGAAAACAAAACAGCAATCTCCATAAGAAACAGAATTTCATTAAACTATCAAAGAATATAAATATAATTACCTTGCCTTCCGGATGAAAACATGGGTGAATGATACCATTCATATCCAAATACAAATTATCAAACTCAATGCCATTAGGGTTAGGGGTAGACACATCGAGAGGCAGCTGCACGCCGTTATTATCCTTTCCGGGCTCTTCTTCCACCACGTCCACGATACACAAAGGGTACCGATCTGCTAGCCACCTGTAAAAAGACGGTACACCCATCCTTCCTCAGCTTTTGTTGTGACTTTAGCTCTAATTCCACTCGTTTTCGGAGATTGAAAAAAAAACAACTCCGACAAGAGGAAAATGTTGCAGTTAGTGATCGCTAATTACTGTTTCGTTAGACTTGGGATTGGAAAGGGGTTGACGTTCTTGGGAAATTGGTGGTTGGGTTAAGTTACTCGAATTGAAGGAGAACTTGTCATTGTGCAGGATGGCTAAGGGCGGGCCTGAGACGGGGTTTAGACCCGCCACCTTTGCAGCATTAAGTTCGTTTTTTTTTTTTTTTTCATTTCTGGTTTTCAAATATTTACTATGAAAATCAAACCATTTTATTTCGATTTGGTTGATTTATAAATATAGTAAACTGAATTGCTAGTAAAAATTCGAAATTCTTCAAAGATTTCATAATCAAAATATAATAACATAATTTTTAAAAAACCAGTTAATTTTTTTCATTAAAGTTCACATTTATTTACATTTCATTTTCTGTTATGTAGAGTTCACTTTGTATGTAAAATATATATCAAATTTATTCACAAATAAAATACAAGCAACAAAAAAATAGAGCATAAATATCTCTCTAATTTAATATATATTATATTACATAATTACAATTTGTAAAACGGTTTTCAAAGTCATAGATAAATATTTCCCTTTTAATTATTTTAATTTAATGTATATTATATACCTTTTGTAACTATTTTAATTTATATTATATACCTTTTTAACTATTTTAATGTAATTATGTAAGTTGTAAAACGATTTTTAATTATAAAGATCATAAATAAATATTATCCTTTTAACTATTTTAATTTAATATATATTATTCATAAAACTTTTAACTATACAATTTAATATATATTATACATAAAAATTTTAACTATAATTTGTAAAATGGTTTAACTATTGTTAATTTTAAAAATTGAAAACCAACCAAAAAATCCAAAATTACAAAACTCAAAACCGAAACCAAAATCAACTCGAATATTGTCTAAAATCGAACCAAATAAACCGAAATTTACGGTCCAATCAATTTTTTCAGTTTAAACTGTACTGTTTTTAAGATTCATTGTTCAAACATTTTATGTATTCTTTAAATGCCAAAATATTGCATACCAAGGGTTTGATAAATATTTCAACCAAAACAACTCGATTTAATTTCTCGGTGCTTGGTTCATTTTTTAACATTTCAAGAACGAGATATTGTAGCTCAAGCTTTTAAATAAAATCTTTAAAAGAGTTTATTAAACCCCTCTAAACTCTAACTCAATCATAACGAATTTGTTTTATGTAATTTTTGTTATAAATTACGAGTTAGAAATAAAATATTTTAAAAATAATGAAATATATTTATTTGACTAGTCAACTTTGGATATTGTTGGGACAAGTATAGTTTTAGGTTTAAATGAGTTTAGAAACACGTGTTAAATATATGTTGCAATTTTTGCCTACCGCAAGTATACGACATCAAGTTTTAGCATATGAATAAGTAAAAGTATCGTTCTTGCATAGAGTATGCATTTAAAGTATATAGTAACTATTGAAATAGCCTAACTTTATTCAAAAGATATAATCATGTTTTCGATTGTTGACAAATAAATAAATAAGTGAATCACAAAACTAACACACAAGTAACTGAATTCAATAAAAGAATGAATTTAGATATGCGAGTTCACTTGGTCTCCACTATATTTAATTTTTATTGGTTTGTTGTACAACTGAAATCAACTCGTTCAATAAACAGGAAAACTAAATTACTATCCCCCTTCCCCAAGTGATTAATAGAAATGTATTGTATGTTGATTTTAATATTCATATTCAAAATCTAGCAATAAACAATATATCTAAATAATTTTTTTGTCATGTTTCCGATGGGGTTATACATATTCCGAACAATATAAACACCCTACGATGTGTTTCTTACGATCCCAATTTCAATCATCTTTCCCAAATGATGAATATCAATTATGTAATCAATCGAACTATGACCAGTAATTTGAAAGCACTAAGAACAAGTAAACACAAATAAAAGAAGAGAAAGTACTGCATAAAACTCAGTAATTCAAAAATAATATTTCAACCAAACTACGTCGATCTTTAGACAACTGATTTAGTTCATAATGAAATATGGTTTAAAACAAAATATGTTTTTCGTCAATAACTCATAAAAGGAGATAACAAGAATATGAGAAGAAGAAAAGTGTAAGGACTGTGTATCGTATTATCGTAAATCATACTTTGATTATCGATAATTCATGAGATTGTTATGTTATTAGAGAAAATATGCTTTGATAATGAATTAGTGTAGTAGTAATTGAATTGTGTTTGAAGAATATGCTAAACCGCAATAGAGAAGTGACACATGTTCCGGTTTTTAGCATAATGATATAAGTATTAGTCCAAATGAAATGAAACAAATTTCATTAAAAAGGTAATACATAGTACTAAAACATAAGTATTAGTCCAAATGAAATGAAACAAATTTCATTAAAAAGGTAATACATAGTACTAAAACTTTTATGTTTTGAGTGATGTCCAAATCCATTTGAAAATAGGGGCAACATCATCCCGAAATATATCGTGTGCATTGAAGTTCTTGCATTGACACATTTTGGGAAAATGAGCGTAACGTTAGCGTCCGATATCCAAATTGAGTGAGGTTAGTGGCAAATGGAAGCCAAGACATATATCTACAACGTTCATATTGACCACTTTTGCTAATTCGAAACCTAGAATTTCAGACAGAACATGGCGCACTAGGGCGCCATTTTATTTCCGCCCCAGCGCGGCATTGACATGCATTCCGGACAGAACGCAAAGCGCTAGGGCACCATTTCTTTACCACTCCAGCGCGGAACGATAAATTTCTTTGGACAGAAACCGACGCGCTGTGGTGCAAATACTTGACCGCCCCAGCGCGACAGGATAAAATTACTCGGGCAGAACTCAGCGCGCTAGGGCGCCAGTTCTTTATCGCCTCAGCGCGTACCGCCTCAGCTTCACACAATTTAAGGCTGATAAGAATGAAGAACTCGACAATTCTTTAAAGCTTCGAGAGAGAAAACGAGGAATTCAAGGTTATAGCATACAAATCTAATTCGAAACAAATTATATATTGGGAATCCTCGCGTCAAGATCGTTCTTTTGAGGTAATCTTCTTCTCCATTCAGAACTTTTATTTCTTGAATTGCTGAAATTACCTATATTTGAAGTTGATTCCAATATATGCGATAGAATAATCGACAATAAACTAATTTTCAAAGTCGGAATTGAATTATGTTACGATTTCAATTTTATACGAATTTTCAAAGTTTCAAAAGATTTTTGGAACTTGAATTGTTGATTTTAAATGAATTCATTGACTGAAATGAATATGTTGATGATGTAGATAGATTTTCTGTACTGAAATCTTAAAGCTACATTGACTGGAAACGAAGAAATTGAGGTATGTTGTGACCGAATAACATACGACATGTATCTGTGTCATATGATATATGTTTGATTGATTTGACCGAGATTATGTGTCTATATGTCTTATTTGTTGAGTTGATATGTCATACATGACATTCATGATTTGTTAACACACATCATTTTATTCATACATCGATACATGACATGCACGTTGAGCTATGATCCTTTGATACCTTTATATCGTTGGATTTGATTCTGTGGTTTGTCAGCACGACGCTATGTTTGGCATTATGTGGCCCTTAAAACATAGTCATTCGTGGCTCCGATGATTGATTGATTGAGATTTGAGATTTGATGGTGCTTTGTTGACGCTATGATACAATCATCCCTTATACTTGATTCAGGCCGATGTGTCAGCTCGAGCATTGATTTGATAGCAATTCGATTGGTTCTGATATATGCTCAGTGGATGGTCATTTGACCTGATATCCTCACGACATACATGCATTACATATCATATTTCATTGTGTAGATACATGTTGTATATATTATGGTTGTTCCATACGGAGCTTTTGTTCACCCCCAAGGGGGGCTGTTGTTGTCTTTGTGTGTGGAAAATGGCAGGTACTCCAGGTTAACAAGAGACCGGAGAGGGTACTTCTGAAGGGAGTCACATCTGAGTTGAGGTTTAGTGGTCTATCGCAGTGTATATATGTATCTATATACCGGGACATGTCTCGAGGATATGAGTTGTTGTATGTAGTTGATTTTTATTATGTGTTGGCAAATTATATGATGTGGCATGTTTAGACGAGACTTTATTATATACTATTTTGATTATTATAATTAA
The DNA here is from genome assembly GCF_012295235.1 of Primulina huaijiensis. Taxonomy (NCBI): domain Eukaryota; kingdom Viridiplantae; phylum Streptophyta; class Magnoliopsida; order Lamiales; family Gesneriaceae; genus Primulina; species Primulina huaijiensis. Next base: position 20,869,100 of record NC_133315.1, read on the forward strand.
AGTTGACACGTTTTGGGCTCATTGTAAAGAAAATTTTACCCGTTTTTCGCTGTAATTAATTAATCGTAATCACGATTAGGAGTTAAGGGCCACAAAAAAAGAGAATAAGTCGAATCATGTCTCCGCCTCCGGAATATATGTTCTTCAATATTCGTTATTCGTCTTCCTGCTCCTTCTCTCTTGTTTTCTCAGATTTTTCATGTGTGCAGCTCTCTTCTCCTTGCTAATCTAGGGTTGCGGCCCTTTTATAGTTGCAATGTCCGCACAAATCAGCTTCTGCGCACCTCATCGCGAGCAGCTACGCGTCCTCGCCTGGGTGTGCGCCAACATCTGTTCGCGTGAGATCTTGTGCGTGCATGCACGTGCAGTTCTGTCTGAGGTGCTCTATCTTCCTTGGCACGCGGCTGTGCATTCTTGTTGCGCGGATGTGTGTCACACCTTGCTTTTTCATATTTAATAATTCATACTCCGTATGATCAAACCATTATGCGTCCGCAACTCCTCATTATGCACATATATTACCACGATTCCTCTCATGACACTAAAAAAACACAAACACGTAATTATGCCCCAAAACCAGCACAATTCACGTCAATTTCTGGGCTAAATTAATTACAAATTTTACACTTATCAAATCCCACCAAACTTGAACTTTTGTTAGTCCTGATAAAAACAATGACTTAGACTCAAAAATAACATAAACAACAATGAAAAAAATACATAAGTTGTCGAACATAGGGATCAACGCTAGCGTCATAGATCAAGTATCCATGGTACTTAAGCTAAACACATGCCACATCACTTGAAGTTCACGTATGTGTGTGATTTGCTAATCTCATATACCCACACTAATACAAAAAAATCCATACATTCGAAGTCACAATCATCAAAAGACTTATTCACCAATCCTAGATCAAAAGGACTTGTGGGTTCTTATTTGGCTCAGTACGTGTTCATGAAAAGTATGCCAGCTTGTAAACCAATGTCGTGAGATGTGAAAGTGGGCATTATCATTTTCTATATTTGTCGATGGTGTTTTTCAAGGGTCAATAGGCTCAACTTTAACAACTCTTCTCCACTAGTATATTGAATACATGTGATTTGGTTAATAGGTATTTTAAACTTATAACTTTAGGCTACGGCTCACAGCTACAATAAAAGAAGGGAACTCAAGAATGAGACAAAATAAACAATCTTTCATTTTTTAATCTCTTCTTTTACTGACTAATCATATTTTACCTCACTTCTTCTTTAACTTCATGTACACCACAACAAAGTTAATCAAATACATCTTGTAACAAAAATATTTTTTTTAACGACACTACTCCTTCATATTTTTCTTACATGCTTCAGAGTTTTTAAATCAACACAATAGAGACTTATTTCTCTTTAATTCAAGTAAGATTTAGTGTATAGGCACAAATTTTTTGTATTTGATGAGGGATTTAGAGATAAAATGAATGGGAGTTATTGTGTGCCTTGGCACACTCTATTTGATTTTCATTAAGCTCAAGCGGAGACACTGGGGTTTTAACTGATATAATAGGTAGGCTCGAAAAGATCAAACGATAAAAAAATCGCCTAAATCATCTCTAAGTCACACAGTATTCGCATTTCACCCTGAAAAGTGCTAAACCAAGTTCTAGAAAACTCTCAATTAAGCAATCAATGCATACAATCAAAGCATGTGGAATGTCCCAAATTAATGGCTCTCTGAATTATTCAACTAGAAAAATTTACACAACTCATTCATTTAGGCTCAGAGAGCTAAAAATTAATAAAATAGTTAAAGAAAACATGCATGGATTATTCAAATGACTGCCTAAATAATTTCTGTGTTGGTGAACAAGCATTTCGACGTCAAGTGATTATCGTGAAAGTTTTAGAATCCATTCATCTATTCCATATCGCAAATGACATAGAAATTCTCCTAATATCATGTGCATCAACCATAATGGCAGTAGTGCATAGAATTGTGAACATGCAAGCAAATGTACACATGCATAATAATTCAAAACCTTCGATTCAATTTTGTTTCATACATTTTCTAATCATCGACAGACTGTACCTGATTTCCAAAACTTGACACTATAGAAATTAATTATTATTATTATTATTATTATTATTATTATTATTATTATTATTATTATTATTATTTTAATTTTTTTATAAAACTAAAAATCGACTACTTGCAGGAAATCAATGGTTAACTTTGATGTAACCCTCCCCCTAATACTTATCATCTTGGTTTTAGAAATCACGAGAATTTTTCATATACAAATAATAAAAATGTGTTGAATCCTCCACTGGGGTTCAATACATCAAAGGGAAGGGAAGCCATCATTTGAGGATATGGTAGGTACATTTGTTGCTGAATCTGGCAAAAGGATGGCTAGGACTGAGTCTCGTCTTGACAATATGGAGATTCACATAGGAAATATGTGTGCCACGATGAAATCTTTGGAGCCGCAAATCGGACAGCTAGCTAACGCATTGAGAGATTAGAACATGGGTCAATTTACTAGTAACACTGAAGTTAATCCAAAAGAGCAATGCAAGGCAGTCACTTTGAGGAGTGGAAAAAAATTGGAGGTTCAAAGTCCCAAAGAGAAAATGGAAAGTGAGAAGACAGTTGAAGAGGGTGAGTCTGAGGGTAGAAAGGAGAAGAAAAGTGAGAGGTCCAAGACTGAAGTTGAAGTTGAATGGAATCCTATATTGAAGCCTACCCTTCCATACCCTAAGAGGTTCAAGAAGAAAAATTTGGATGATCAGTTTACAAAATTCTTAGAGATTTTCAAGAAGCTTCACATCAACATACTGTTTGCTGATACTTTGGAGCAAATGACAAACTATGCTAAGTTCATTAAAGATGTGATATCTAAGAAGAGAAAGCTGCAGGAGTATGAGACCGTGAAGCTTATTGAGGAGTGTAGCGTCATTATGCAAAATATTCTACCACAGAAATTAAAAAATCCATGGAGTTTTACTATTCTTTGCTTTATTGGTGGTTCTCAATGTAGTAGAGCTTTATGTGATTTAGGAACAAGTATTAATCTAATGTCATTTTCTATTTATAGAGAATTGGAGCTTGCAGAGGTTAAACCAACCACTATCACCTTGCAGCTTGCAGACAGAAGTCTCACGTATCCACGTTGGATCTTTGAGGATGTACTGGTAAAAGTGGATAAACTTTTTTCCCTACTGATTTTTTTATTTTAGATATGGAAGAAGATCATGATGCCCCATTAATCTTTGGGAGAACTTTCCTGGCGACTGGAAAGACATTGATATATGTGCATAAGGGTGAACTCACCTTGAGAGTTGGTTGAGAAGCAGTCATTTTTAATATCTATCATGTCATGAAGGGGTCAAATGAGGTAAGTACTTGTAAAAGCATAATGTTATAGACTCTTGTGCAGAAACTAGCGATCCTTTGGAGAGTTGTTTGATTGGTACTGCTGGAACTGATGATGAAGATGATTGGGGAGTGAAAGAGCAACTTTTGGCTCTTGAAGGATTGCAGAAAGAAAGGAAAAAAGATGCACCGTGTGAGGAGTTGAATGTAGATGAGAAAACTGAGGTAATACCATCTTCCTCTGATTTGAAGGAACTGCCAAGCCATCTTTGCTATGCATTCTTAGGTGAGAGGTCGACATATCCGATAATCATCTCTTTCCCTTACTTGTGATGAAAAAGATAAATTTTTGAGAGTATCAAGGAAATTTAAAACTGCATTAGGATTGTCGATTTCTGATATTAAGAGAATTAGCCCACTATATGCATGCATAAAATTTTGATGGAGGAGTCATATACTCTTTATGTTGATCATCAGAGGAGGTTGAATCCAGCAATGAAAGAAGTTGTAAAAAATGAGGTGTTGAAATTGTTGAATGCTGGTGTGATTTATGTTATTTCTGACAGTAGTTGGGCGTTTCCTGTGCAAGTTGTACCTAAAAAGGGTGGAATAAATGTGGTAAGCAATAAAAATGATGAACTAATATCTACTCGTACTGTAACTGGCTGGCGAGTATGTATTGACTATAAGAAGTTGAACAATGCCACACGTAAAGACCATTTTCCATTGTCTTTTATTGATCAGATGCTTGATAGACTTGCTGGTTATTGTCATTATTGCTATATAGATGGTTATTCAGGTTATAACCAAATTGCTATAGCGCCAGAGGATCAGGAGAAGACACTTCACGTGTCCCTATGGCCCGTTCGCTTTCAAGAAGATGTTTTTTGGGCTATGCAATGTACCTGCTACATTCTAGAGGTGCATGATGGCCATATTTGCAGATGAAGGATCGGTTCGGGCACCTGCGAAGGTGCTTCAAACACAAAATTCTCCATGAGCTTCAATAGCTCGTGTTCTGAGAATGTAAACACCGATGAAATAAATCGAGTTTGGTGTTAAACCAAGCAGAAAATACTCGAAGTAATCCTTCATTAAGAAAGCTGATTAATTTGAAAGTAATTTAACTTGTGTAAACTGAATAACTGAAATAAAGAGAATCAGTTCTTCCATATATCAGTTCAGTTATGGTGAGAACTGAACTGATAATTGTTCGAACTGATCAAATCAATTTTAGAACAAAATTTAAGCAGTTAAGTACATAATATATGTTTATGGATGTTCGGAGACTTCAACTGCTCCTACGTCACCCCTTCTACCATCTTGGGTAGGATCTACTAGAAGACTTTGATTTGTACAAAGCTTTGTACAAACCCACTAAGCTTAGGACTTACCCTACTGCATAACTGAACTCCTATTCAAGACTGAAGTCAACACCTTCCAACCAACACTTGTTTAAAGTCTATGTGTCAAAGACTACAAACACAAGTTTAATGTCTTTGTACAAGACTCACTCAACTATTCAATAAGCTTAACTCTCTGTATATGTGAGCAGTTAGTGATTGTGTGTGCGTGTGTGTGAGAACTGATATGAATACAACACGAAAGCGTTCTCACACACTGAGAGAAAAATGCTCCTAAAATAAGCTGATAACACTTTGAGGTGTTCTCTCAATTCTGGGCTGATTGTTTCTGTAAGCTGATATGAGTTCAGCGTGTCCTTTTTCTTTTCTCTTATTTTTCCGCACACATGTGTATTTCTACACTTCTTGATTGATTTGTTGATGGTCTTGATCTTGTATTTATAGTGACAATGTATGATCGTACACCAAGACTCATCACATATGTTCGTTGCATTTTGAATTTGTTCCTTGAAATATGACTGTACTTTCCGACAATCATTCTGAAACATTTTGGCTTTAAGCTTTGATTCAACGTCCATTATTGTCCTTTGACTGGACAATAGCTTTTCCTTAATGCGCATAGCTGGATTCCATTGAATAACCTTGTCGTGTTCTGCAAACTGATTGATTCCTAAATGACGTTCTGAACTGGTCAGTTGAATTGATCTTGATCTGGTTTGGTGAAATCAGTTGGCTCGTCAGTTAAACTGATTTTACTGCTTCAGTTACTGGTCAGCTGGACTCTTTATCAGTTGAGCTCTTCATTAGCTGGACGGACTTCTGAAGATCTTCTGCTGAACTGTCTGTTAGCTGGACAATCAGTTGAACTGGTCTTTGATACATCAGTTGTAACTGATTCAGTTTGGACAATCAGTTGCCGCTTTCATTTTGCGTCTTGGTAGCTTAGTTTTGACTTGATAACTGATTCCAGTTTCTGCACACTTAAGTAAATATATTAAAAACAAAATAACAAGTTTTGTTAATCATCCAAATCAAGATTGCGAACATGAAATGTTCCAACAGCAGACATGGTGGAGGAAATAATGGTAGTCTTCATGGACAACTTCTCGATATTTGGCTCTTCGTTGATCATAGTTTACATAACCGATCCCTTGTTTTTCAGAGATGTCAAGAAAAAAACCTAGTTCTTAATTGGGAAAAATGTCATTTTATGGTCCTAGAGGGCATTGTTCTTGGGCATAAAGTGTCTTCTAAGGGAGTAGAGATAGACAAAGCCAAAGTTGTTGCAATTGAAAAACTCTCTCCACCAAGGAACATCAAAGGATAAGGAGCTTTCTAGGACATGCGGGGTTTTATCGAAAATTTATTAAAGATTTCTCTAAGATCACTAAACCCCTATGTAATTTGCTTGAAAAAGAGTCTACTTTTATCTTTGATGATGATTGTCTGTAGGCATTCGAGAAGATCAAGAAAACATTGGTGACATCACCAATTATGATAGTGCCGGACCGGAAGGAGCCTTTTGAGTTAATGTGTGATGCGAGTGATTATGCAGTTGGCGCTGTCTTGGGCCAAAGAAGAGAAAAGGTGTTTAGGGCAATTTACTACGCAAGTCGCACCATGGATGCTGCACAACAAAATTACACTACGACTGAAAAAGAGATGCTTGCGCTAGTATTTGCCTTTGAAAAATTCAAGCCCTATTTGATAGGCACAAAGGTAGTTGTTTTTACTGATCATACAGCTATTCGCTACCTATTTGCCAAGAAAGATGCAAAACCACGCTTGATAAGGTGAATTTTGTTGCTGCAAGAATTTGACTTCGAGGTCAAAGATAAAAGAAGAAGAGTGAGAATCAAGTGGCAGACCACTTGTCAAGACTGGAGTTGGAGGAGAAGAGAGAAGAGGGAGCTATACAGGAAACATTTCCGGATGAACAACTCTTCGAGGTAAACTCTGTACTTCATTGGTTTGCTGATATTGCGAATTTTTTGTCTTGTGATACCCTTCCTCCATATGTAAGCCATCATCAGAAAAAGAAGTTTTTCCATGATATCAAGTTCTTCTCGTGGGATGATCCATTTGTGTACAAAAGGTGTGCTGACCAAGTTATTAGGAGATGCGTGGATGGTGTCGAAGCACATCAAATTCTGGAGCAATGTCATTCTTCACCATATGATGGACATTTTGGAGCGACAAGAATGGCAGCAAAGGTATTGTAATCTGGTTTTTATTGGCCTAGCTTGTTTAAAGATAGCTATACCTTAGTGAAATCATGTGATATGTGCAAGAGGTTAGGAAACATCTCTAGGCGTCACGAATTACTACTGACAAATATTTTGAAAGTGAAACTTTTTGTCGTCTGGGGCATAGATTTCATGTGACCTTTCTCCATTCTTTTGGTCATTCTTATATTTTATTAGCTGTGGACTATGTTTCGAAATGGGTGGAAGCAATCGCCACCAGTACTAATGACGCTTGTGTTGAAGCTAAATTCGTCCATAAGAACATCTTCACCAGGTTCCAATTTGGAACACCGAGGGCCATCATAAGTGACGAAGGTACGTATTTTTGCAATAAAATTTTCAACTAAGTTTTGGTTAAATACAGTGTGAAGCACAAAGTGGCACTAGCATATCATCCTCAGTCGAATGGACAAGCTGAAATATCCAACCGAGAAGTTAAACAAATACTGGAAAAGACTGTCAACACAAACTGGAAGGATTGGGCCATTAAGTTGGATGATACGTTGTGGTCTTATCGGACTGCATTCAAAACTCCTATTGGGATGTCTCCCTATAGGCTGGTTTTTGGTAAAGCTTGTCATTTACTGCTAGAATTGGAGCACAAAGCATAATTTGAAAGCTTCTAGCGATATCAAAAAACTGCAGTTGAATGAGATGGATGAATTTCGCAATGAAGCAAATGTAAATGCCAAGATCTATAGAGAGCAAACCAAGAAATGGCATGACAAGACCATTGTGCAAAGGGAATTTGAACCAGGACAACAGGTATTGCTTTTTAATTCTCGTATCATACTGTTCCCAGGAAAGTTAAAATCGAGATGGTCAGGACTGTTTACAGTAGTGTCAGTGCACCTATATGGAGCAATCGAGCTCAAATGTAATGATGGCAGAACATTTAAGGTGAGTGGTCAGCGAGTGAAACATTATTTTGGAAACGAGGTGCAAAACATGGACAATGTCCCACTGGCCGAGTCTACTTAAAGAAGATCAGAGTCAGGCTGACGACATTAAACCAAGCGCTGAATGGGAGGCAATCCATCCTTTTTGTTTTTGATTTTTTTTAAAAAAAAGTACTGCCATAATATGTGCAGAAATCAGTGCATCCTTGATCTTGTAAAAATCCTGCAAGGAATCATCATAAAAATATATAGGTTGAATCTTTTTCTAGTTAATTGCACAAGGACTTCGTAATTATAGAAAAATACTTTATAAATCTATGATAAAACCCGACATGTTCCATAAAACTTGTCATTCCCTTTACATTCTTCGGTGGTGGAAGCTTTTCAATAGCCACTAATTTTGCTATATCAAACAATGATATAGCCAAATACCAAAAAATCATCCATGAAAACTTCCATAATTTCTTACACCATATCAGCAAAGATGTCCATCATGGACCTCTGGAATGTAGCAGGCGCATTGCAAAGCCCAAAAGTCATCCTCCAAAAGGCGAAGGTGTCGTAAGGACAAGTGAAAGTAGTCATCTCTTGATCCTCCGGTGCAATTGTTTTATGATTATATCATGAATAACCATCTAAAAAACAATAATGATGATATCATGCATGTCTATCAAGCATTTGATCAATAAAAGGGAGTGAAAAGTGATATTTACGATTGGCCTTATTTAACTTCCTGTAGTCTATACATACACGCCAACCAGTGACAGTACGAGTGGAAATTAACTCATTATTTTTGTTCTTTATCATTGTCATCCCTTCTTTCTTAGGCACTACTTGCATAGGTGAAAAACCCAACTACTATCAGAAATGACATATATCACATCAACGTTCAACAATTTCAATACTTCAGCTTTCACTACTTCTTTTATAGTAGGGTTCAGCCTCTTTTTATGATCAACATAAGGAGTGTATGATTCTTCCATCAAAATCTTATGCATGTATATAGTGGGACTAATTATCTTAATATCAAAAATAGACCATCTCATGCAGTTTTAAATTCTCACAACACTTTCATCCATTTTTCTTTTTTGTGCATAGAAAGAGAAGATGAGATGATTATTGGGTAAATACCTTTTTCATCTAAAAATACATAGCATAAGTGTCCAAACAAATCATTGAGTTTGTGAGTGACCTGCGGTACCTCATTATATGCATCCTTCTGTAGATCCTTCGGATGAGTGTTAACCACCTTTTCTTTCAGCAAAAGATTGAGAGTGAGTAGTTGCTCTCTAAAGTCCCAATCATCATTATAATACTCGATGTCACATTCACCAGACATCTCTCGAAGGAATCTTCAACTTTCGTCTCTACACCAATATGAGATACACACGAATCAATGATATCGATATTATTACACGTATTTACCTCGTGAGTTCCTCTGATGGCGTTGTAGATGTTGAAAACCACTCCTTCGCCACCAACTCTCAATTTGAGCTCTCCTTTGTTCACGTCGGTCAATGCTTTTCCAGTGGCCAAGAACGGTCTCCCAAAACTCAAGAGGCATCATGATATTCCTCTATGTCTAATGTAACGAAATCAGCTGGGAAGATAAATTTGTTCACCTTCATCAGCACATCCTCAATTGTTCCTCGTGGATACATTAGAGACCTGTCTACCAACTGTAGAGTGATGGTGGTGGGCTTCAGTTGCTCCTGAATCACATAAAGCTATATTTACAAGAGAGCCACCAATCACACCAGGAATAGTGAAACTCCTTGGATCGTTCAATTTCTATGGTAGCTTCTTTTGGAGAATTGCACTGCAATCTTCTGCAGCTTCACTGTTTCAAACTCTTGAAATTTCCTCTTTTTTGATATTACATCCTTGATAAATTTAGCATAGTTGGAAATTTTCTCCAATGCAATGACGAATGAGATGTTAATGTGGATTTTCTTGAATATTTCAAGGAACTTCGTAAACTGATCATCTAAAACCTTCTTTTTGAACCTCTTTGGAGGCAATAAATTGGTTTGGTAAAGGCTGCTGGTTAGGTTCACTTTTTTTTATCATTATCCATCGCCTTTACCTTTCCTTGACCCTCATCCACTACTTCATCTACTATTTTCTCGTCTACATCATCTATCTCCTTTGGAACCACAGCTCCAATTTCCTTGCCGCTTCTCAATATGACAGCTTTGCACTGCACCATGGGGTTCACTTCTGTATAACTTGGAAATTGGACCCTACTATTATCTTTTAAAGAGTTTGCAAGCTACTCTATCTGTGTCTCCAGTGACTTCATTGTGGTTTCATGTTTCCCATATGTGTCTCAATGTTGTCAAGACGAGATTCGGTTTTTCCTATCCTTTTGCTTCATTCAGCTACAAATGTACCAACCAAATCTTCCAAGGAGGGTTTCCCTTCGCCTTTTTGATTATTGAACCCCGGAGAAGGATTCAATGCATTCTTCTTATTTGCATAAAAAATTTTCATGGCTACGCAAACTAGGATGATATTGATTAGGGACATGATTGCCTCAATATCCTCTATACCCGCAATTTTTGGTAATGTATTGTACTTCTTCCACGCTAAGCTCTTCTTCTATGGCCACAGTCGCTACTTCAGACGTAGACTAGCCTCCTTTGTTCATGGCTGCGATCTGTTTGGTTAGAGTAGATACTTGGGCAGTGATCATGGTGATAAGATCCATAGCGTATAATCCAGTCGTCTTCTTAGCTCTAGATCTATCACTAGGCCACTGATAGCTATTGATGGTCATCTGTTCAAGTAGGTCGTACGCTTGGTCAGGAGATTTAGCAAAAATCGTACTACCAGCGACTGCATCAACAATTGTTCTTGTTTGGCCATTCCAACCAATATAAAACAACTTGATTTGCACCCAATCTTTGAAGCTATGCTTTGGGCATATTCTAAGTAGTTCTTTATAACGCTCCCAGACTTCATAAAGCTGCTCAAATTCGTTCTGTCGGAAGGTGCTGATCTCAATCTTCAACTGAGAGGATCTGGTAGGCGGAAAATATTTTGCAAGAAATTTTGTTGCCAAGTCTTGCCACGTGGTGATGCTTCCCAGTGGTAGCGATTGAAGCCAACCCCTCACTTGGCCCATGAGAGAAAACAGAAACAACCACATTATAATAATATCATCAAAAACATTATTAATCTTTACCGTATCCACAATCTCCAATAATGTCCACAAATGAAGATGCTAGCTGCTCCCCCGAACTGTTCAGCTTAACCATGTTGATTGATCGAGCTTTACTTGCAGCATAAGATTTATTTCATGAAAACTCGTGGTATCCGTTTGAGAGAAAATTCAGAGAGTTTTGGTTTATTATCATTCATGGCATATTGTGGACAATTTGGTTGGAAAGGAACAAGAGGATATTTGAAGATGTTTCGGAGTCAATTGATCAAGTGTGGGAGAGAGTTAAATTGAGGGTCGCCACTTGGACTGTCAATATTCTTCAATATTATCATCTAAGTGTCTCCGATATGTGTAGGGATTGGAAATTAGTATGGTCTTAAGTTTTGTGTTTTGTTGCGATTAAACAGGTTTATTCTAAAACTGTATTGTAAGATTGTAGCGGATTACTCATCCGCACATATGATGTAACTAATTCCTAAATTAATAAAATTTGTTTCTTATCAAAAAAAAAAAACAAAGTGGTCCCAAGGTTAAATACGCAAAACTAAATGAATAATTAAAATCAAATACGAAGTAAATTTGTTAGGAATTTCGGTTCACCTATCCCTCGTTATTTTTTATAATTACTCTCGACCATTTTTTATTCCTTTTGACATGATTCCCTAATTAATTAACATTTTTTTCAAGCTATATTAAACTAATTTAACACAGTAAAATAACTAAATGTCTTTAATTATTTATCAACGGTGAATTGCATGCACGATCTATGGAATCCCCTAACTTTCTACCTATTGGACTCAGAGTATCAACGTGTATTCAATTTCATATGTCTATACAAATTGTAAATCTACGACTTATATTACTCGTTTCTATTGCAAATTATTCTCTCGAGCTTACTCGCAATATAAAATATTATCAAAGTTAGCTAAACTTTAATAATTCAAAAAAAAAAACAATATAATCAAGAATGAAGCAAAAATCGAGTATTTAATTAATTCAAACAATGGATCGGGGTAGAATATCCTTAAATCCCAATAAAAAGAAAGTTTAGCTACTAGAATTCATGCAGAAATAAGCAATACAACAATTAAATGAATGTTCTTAAACTAAAAATACTAGTGTAGTCAAAGAGAGGAAGACACGCTCCTCAAAAGATCCTGAATTCTACTAGTTGCCTTGAATCCGGTTCCTTTCTCTATGCGTACGGCTGCCCTTATTCTGATTGAAAAATTCCTCCTCCCATAAAACATGTGCTAGGGTTTTATCAAGTAGGCAACATAAAAAAATGGAAAGAAATCGATGACAAATTTTTTCCTGAATTTCCCGTCCAGCGTACTTGTGTCGCACAAAATTTTTCTCGACAGTGCTAGTGCGGGCAAAAATCTCTGCCCTAGCATGCCTACCTCGCAAACTCTTCTTGTTCTCTTCACATACATGATAGGGTGGGAAAAAACCTCCGCTCCAACGCGCCTGTATCGTATTTTTTTCTCGGGCGCACTGGGGCGGGTAGAAACCTCCGCCCCAGCGTGTTGTCTCGGCTTTCTTGTTAAATCTCCTTCATGTGCATGTTAGGGCAGACATTTTCATCTGCTCTAGCATGCCTTTCTCGAATTTAGTCCATCTTTCTTGCTCATATCACCACCAAATCAACCCAAACACATGAAAAACAATGCTCATGCCTAACATATAATAAAAATAACTAAATATACACGAAATCTCATAATACATGCATGAATGTGACGAAATGACATAATAAAAACACGCAAAAATGACACCTATCAACCTCCCCAAATATGTTACAAAACATAACAACACAAGAAGCATTTCAACGGTGCGTTCATGGTTTTGTTTTGCCTCAGCGAATATCCAACATATTCTTCATCAATCAACGCACAACGATAGTTTTCCTACATCACCGAGAAGTTTACACACTATAATCTTTCATGAATTTTAAACGTGTGTGTGTGCAATATAGGTTCGAGACTCATGCATTTCAACAGTTCAATTGCCAAAGCTGCAAGAGACTTTAATCAACTTGTTGGTATAAAATGTCCCTCTCTCACGTCCCTCTTTACTAATTACCGACTCACAAAACAGATGGTTTGGAATTGTCAGGCACCTATCAAAACTTGAGTCAAGGTTACCTTAGAGAAGATGAAATAGGTAAAAAGATAGGAGTACAATGATAAATCAATTCACGCACATTCATATTTTGCATCTGATTCTCTTCAACTCCATACATCCTCATTTTTTTAGCCTAGGAATATAATTTCATATCTTTATTTGGCTCCCACACATCTTTCATCTTTTTTTTATCCAAGGTTCTTTTTGCAAGAACTTTGTTCTTTTCACAAGAGAAACAAAATTCATTTGTTTTTATTGTGTACTTCCTTAGATATGAATAAGAGGTGTGGAAATAAATATATGGTTTCAATTATATCTAAGGGGTGCAATTGTAAGGCTTGATGTATACGTGACAACAAACAAGGAGTTGAAGAAACTCGTCCTCGTGCTGTTGGTAAGTGTTCGTGTCAAGGAACATGTTCAAGTTCAATCCAAACATAATGAATCTCAAATTCCCCACAAACAATATGAACTTTCACTATGTCATGCAATCCTCTACGACCAACACCTGTGCAAAATATATTTATCTTTCAATCAAAATTTTCATGCATCAACACTAGGTATGTGCGAAATTAACGCTGTGATACCAACAAAAAGTAGTGTATGGTATCAATTCAATATCTTCCTTGGCTTTCAATTCTATATCTAGCACCACAAGATATTTCTCATTTGAAACACATAGATGACAATGCAAATATTAAATTAAACACATTAAATAATTCTCACAAATAAAATTTAACAAACGACTACCCACACCCCTATGCTAACGACATGCGATGTCCCCATTGCGCTAGACTGTACCATAAACTCAAAAAAAATGATACTAAATGCACTATGAGAAACAAAATGCAAAAAGAATAGGAAATAGTTGAAAATGAAAAAGGAAAATGAAAATTAGTTCTCAATTTATAGTCTAGATGTCGACTGTGAACCCTTGTCAGTGTGATTATTTTGGAACCGGGTGATTCTAATATGTGGCTTAACTGTGCCACATATGTAATGCTTCTACCTCTGGGCATTTATAGTAAAGGTCCCGTCTTTTCCATTTTTCAACGTTACGGCACCTAATGGGAACACCTTGACAATCACAAATGGTCCCCACCATCTCGACTTGAGTTTGCCGGGAAAAAACCACAACCTAGAGTTATATAGTAGAACTGATTTGCCAACATTGAACTCTCTCGGCGTGATGTGCTTGTCATGAGCCCTTTTAGTTTGTTCTTTGTATGTCAATGCATGATCGTAGGCTCTAATTATGAATTTGTCCAATTGGTCCAGTTCCAACAACCGCTTTTCACCTGCAAAAGCAAAATCAAAGTTTAGCGCTTTAGTTGCCAACTAAGCTTTATGCTCTAATTCAACTGGTAGATGGCACCCCTTACCAAATAGTAACTTATATGGTGTAGTACGTATAGGTGTTTTAAATGTAGTTCGATATGCCCATAGAGCATCATCTAACCTTAAAGACCAATTTTTTAGACTCACCCATGCATTGTCGGAGATAGGATAGATAATACCTGCATCCAGAACATTAATGGTCTCGGCTCTCACTACCTCTTGCATCTTTAGATTTATTCTCCGTCGAGGTTGCACCAAGGGCGTATACTTTTCCTCCATCAAAATTTTATGCATGCAAATCGATGGATTGATTCCCTTGATGTCAGTCAACTTCCAAGAAAATACACTCTTGTGCTCCTCGAGAACTTCCAACAATTTGCCCTCCATAACATCTGTCAAAGAAGAAGAAATAATAACAAGAAAATTTTTATTCTCACCTAAATATACGTACTTCAGACGTGGAGGTAGGGGTTTGAGCTCAAGGCATGTGGCTTCTCTATGCTTGACTTCTAAGGGGCCAAGTCTCGTTGATCTCCCAAGTCTTCTAGTCTCAGCCTAACTTGTTTCTTCCATGGAGAGTTGGCATTCAAGTGTGCCACAATCTCATATTGTGTCTCGTCTAGATCTTCCTCATGCTACTTACTCGTGAGTGTGACTTCAAGTGGATCCTTCACAGCGTCCTACACAAAGTTGCAAACTAATGAATCAACAACATCAATTCTAAAGCAATCATTAGTGTGTAAGGTGTGTTTAAGAGAATTAAAGATACTTTTTTCTTCTCCCACTCTTAATTTCAACTTCTTTTCTTTGACGTCAATGAGAACCTTACTCGTTGCGAGAAACGACCTTCCTAAAATTAAGGGCATCTCCATGTCGTCTTCCATGTCAAGCACCACAAAATCTACAGGGAAAATAAACTTCTCTACTTTGACAAGGACATCTTCGATCACTCCACGTGGGTACTTGAAAAATCTGTCTGCTAGTTGCAATGACATCCTAGTAGGCTTTGGCTATCCCTAACCAAGTTTCCTAAACGCAGAAAAAGACATCAGATTAATACTTTCACCAAGGTCACAAAGAGCTTTGTGAAACACAATATCACCAGTCATGCAAGGAATAGAAAAACTATCTGAATCTTTTAACTTAATTGGGATCCTATTTTGTACCAATGCAGAGCAATTCTTAGTTAAGTTCACAGTAACATGATCCTCTAATTTCCTCTTATTTGCTAAGATATCCTTTAAAAATTTCTCATAGCTAATATGAAATTTCTTAAAAACTTCAAGAAACTTATCGAATTGCGCATCAATCTTTGCATTTTTTAGTGATGCAGGAAAAGCTAGAGGAATAACAATTTTCAACTGTGCAGTGAGTGCAAGTGAAGAGTTAGCAGGATTACCTATTTTAATTTCAACTTGTTCCTCCTTTTTCTTTATCTTATCGTTCTTTTCTTGTTCTAGCACTTTTCCATTCCTCAGTTCAACGACCTTCAATTGGTCTTTTGGATTTGTTTCCGTTCTTGCTTGGCAAGGTTTTCGGTTATCTACTCGCAATAACCTTGGCCAAATGGCCTATTTGATTCTCCAGTCCGTTTATTGATGCATTCTAGTTTTGTAGTCTAGTTTCAGTAGATGAGATAAATTTCGACATCGTCTACTCCAAAAAAGACTTTTCCTCTCTCGACTCAGACCTATACATCGGTTTTTTTCCATATCATTAGCCTCCTTGTGGGCGACTTTGATTGTTTTGACCGCCCCATGAGAATTTGGGGTGTTGCCTCCATCCAGGATTGTATGTGTTTGAGTACAGGTCGTTCCTAGGACGGTTTTGAGTCCACACATGATTCATTGGTGCCTCATCTTGCCCGTAGAAAAGATTTCCATGATCTTGACAATCTTTCGCAAAATGTTCACCTCCACATTTGTCACAGAATATCTCTTAAATGTGCATCGTAGTACCACTCACATTCAAACTGTCTATCTTTCTATTCAATGCTTCTAGTTTTGCAGTAACAACAGAAAAATCAGTTAACTGGTGCATTGCTGCACTTCTCCTTTGATTGTTTCTATCTGATTAAGGATGGTAACTGCTAGCAGCCATTTCCTCTAGCAACTCGTATCACACTTCAGCAGTCTTTCTCAACAAATTTCCACAGGCAGCAACATCTATCATAATATGATTAGAAGTAATCAGGCCTTAACAAAAAGTTTGTACTACTAACCCAAGAGTCATCTCATGATTCGCCCGCACATTCGGTCTCACTATGCTTGGGCGTGTTCCGTCCGGAGAAGGTTGTGAATACTCCATCATGGATATGCGCCTTGGCTCCTCCACTCGTCGCTCTTCATTATGTTCCTCCTCATGCTCGTTCATGTTCATTCTGTCTTTGATTCTCTGCTGTTGTCTTCTTCTGTAGAACGTTCTTTTGATCTCAAGGTCAATCTGCTCAAGTTCCAAGTCAAGTGATCTTCGCATGCACCGGAAGAGATATCTTAAATATAAAATGATAGGGTATTAGATCAAAAAATTAAAATGATGCTATAGAAATAAAAACTGAAAACAAAATTGAATTAACAGTCCCCGAAATCGACGACAAAAATTTGATCGATCTTTTCTTGCACTATAAATCTTCAGAAAAAAATTATGAAAAATTTCAAGCTCAAAATGATAGCAAGTGCTATAGTATAGTGTATAAAAATATGGATATCGTTCCACCGAGACTGTATTACATGAATATTATTGTTCAATTGTATATTCTTTAGCAAACGATATTTTGAATTGATTTGTTAACTACTAGAGTTTAAATAACAAAGTGGTCACAATGTTAAATACGCAAAACAAAATGAATAATTAAAATCAAATACGAAATAAATTTGTTAGGAATTTCGGTTCACATACCTCTCGTTATTTTTTATGATTACTATCGACTATTTTTCATTCCCTTTGATAGGATTCCCTAATTAATTAAACTTTTTTTTCAAGCTATGTTAAACTAATTCAACACAATGAAATAACTAAATTTCTTTAATTGTTTATTTATCAACTGTAAATTGCATGTATGATCTATGGAATCTCCTAACTTTCGACCTATTGGACTGTGACTATCAACGTGTATTCAATTTCATATATCTATACAAATTATAAATCCACGAAATATATTACTCGTTTCTATTGCAAATTATTTTCTCGAGCTCACTCGCAATATAAAATATTATCAAAGTCAGCTAAACTTTAATAATTCAAAGAAAAACAACAATATAAACAAGAAAGAAGCAAAAGTCGAATATTTAATTAATTCAAACAATGGATCGGTAGAATCTCCTTAAATTCCAACAAAAAGAAATTTTAGATACTAGAATTCATGCTAAAATTGGCAATACAAAAATTAAATGAATATTCTTAAACTAAAAATACTAGTGTAGTCAAAGAGAGGAAGACACGCTGCTCAAAAGATCCTGAATTCTACAAGTTGCCTTGAATCCGGTTCCTTTCTCCTTGATGCGGCTTTTTCTGATAAAAGAAACTCTTCCTCCCATAAAAACGTGTGCTAGTGTTTTATCAAGTAGGCAACATCCAAAAAAATGGAAAGAACACTAAATTTCAATCCTCTTTCCCAAGTGATGAATATCAATTATATAATCAATTGTGTTCGATCTTCGTTCTTCGGCGTCCAACTTCTTCTCTCATGTTCTCTCAGATTTTTCGTGTGTATGACTCTCTTATCCTTGCTAATCTAGGGCTGCGGCCCTTTTATAGTTGCAACGTCCGCACAAATCAGCTTCTGCACACCTTGTCGCGCGTGGGTGCACGTCTTCCTCGCACGGGTTCGCTCCAGTGTCTGTTTTCGTGAGATCTTGCACATGTGGCTGCGCACAAACAGCGCGCGTATGCGCGTGTAGTTTTGTCTCGAGCGCTCTTATCCACGCGCTCTTGTCATGCGGGTGTGTGCAGACCCTGCTTCTTTCATCTTTAATCCTTCATACTCCTATGCTCCGCCCATTATGTGTCTGCAAAGTCCCATTATGCACATATCATCACGATTCCTGTGATGACACTAAAAACAACACAAACACAAAATTCCGCCCAAAAATTAGCATAATTCACATTAATTTCTAAGATAAATTTAGTGCAAAAGTTGCACTTATCGATATAATTTAATTATTTAGTTTAGTGATTGTTTGATATAGTTGTTTTTTAGAGCTTGTAAGCTTTAAATAATTTTCTTGATAAAAAAGTTGCAAACAACTTATAAAATTTCAAAATAAGTTGTTTGACAGTTTATAAGCTGTTTTGAAAAAAAAGTTGAAATACCTCATCTTTTTTCAAAAAGATTAATTATCCCAAATTATCATTATATATATTTTTTAATCTCAACTTTACCATCACTTTTTAAATCACCACTTTATTATTTTACCTTTTATTGAAATTAAAATAAAGTTCCTTTGTTTTTTTTATTATGATATAAAAAACAAGTGTGTTAAGATTTTATTGGGAAAATTATTAACTAAATTTTTAATCAATATTTTACTTATACACATTAAAATTAATATTAAATATGTTTCCGAAGAACTTCAATTTTTCTAAATATAAATATAAAATCAATTAATTTTTTAAATATTAAAATTATAAACTATTTACACACACATATATATAATTACTTACATTAACTCATAATATACCAATTTGTTAATAAAAAGATCTTATAATAACGAACAAATTAACATTTTTAAGTTGTTTAAAATAAATTATCCAAAATCTTTAACAATTTATTTTTAAAATAAGATATCACAACTTATAAGCTGTAACTTATAAGATGTAAAAGCTTACGAACTGTTTTAAATAAATTTAATCAAACACTCTTGTAATAATGTATAAATATGAAAAATCACATAAATTTTTTATTCAGGAAAACAAATGCGACTTTGGTTTTCCCACAGGAAGAATTTCATATTATTTTCAAAACAATCCAAATTTTAAGTTGTACTATTTTATTTTATAAAAAACAAAATGGTCAAACTGGCATGGCTTTAACCACCCTTTTCCGTTTATAACCAGATCAATGCTTTTTATCCATGTTTCACTGTTTTAAAACACTGACCATAAGCTTTCATTTGTAAAGTACTCCAAGATTTCTCAAAGTTATCATTCTCCTTTTGATTTCTCCTGTATTATTGACTTGGTTAACTTTACTTAAAATCTTTGGTGGAAGATCGCATATGTCCCGCTGAATGCAAACAACTAGCACATGACACTAGCGTCTTATCGCAAGCTAAATCGTAACAATGGATTACCCAACATTTTTAAGACCCTATTTTTACCCAAGAAATTTGAACATAAAGCATATTTAGTCACATCTCTTATATTATTAATAAATGGATCGGTAAGGGTAACAACAAAAATGAAACTCCACGGACAAATGTTTTCGGCTGTAGAAGCAAGCGAGCCTCAGGAAAATAGAGAACATGCTCTTACACATAACCTGTCTAAAGTCGAAAACACATTTTTTCGTGCTCACATATTACTCAAACCCTTCAATATTTTTTTCTAAAAATACCTTCTGTATCATGCACGTTTAAGTGTCGTTATTTGGCAACAGAGTGTAAAATAGTTAGATACAAACCTATTTATAATAATAGATGCAGGACGCTCTCCACCTCTTACAGAGGCCGCAATAAGGGGTAGTCTTCAAGTAGTTCCCGTTCTGAAAGCATGTCGCCTTCATTTTGAGGGGTCCATAACACCTCAACTGCCTACATTTAAGAACAAAAAATTGCACGATGGTAAATGACAGAAACAAATTTAGAGGTTACTAGTTGTAAATATTCTTCTCTCACCAGAATTCTACTCGAGGGGATTGACGCTAGCTTTTGCAAGGCTTCCTTTAAGTCCTTGCTGCTGTTGATAGAAGACAGCTTATGTACTCCCACAGCTGCTACCACAACTGTAATCTGGTATATGGCAAAATAATCAAAAGGATAAACGGGTCATACACCAGAAAGTAAAAAACCAAACTAGATCGCTCAAATTTCACAACAGAAATAATCAAAGACCGTGAGGTAAAAAAGGAGGCAAGGAAGCTGATTACATGGAAAACAGAAGAAACATTACGTCTCTAATCAAACATAATCTGTTTCAGCATTAAGTCATGATACAACTTGAATTTTCATTAGCACACTAACTAGGTATTGATCTAGAGCAAAACAAATATGTGAAGATACAACGTCAGAGTAACCAGAACCTTTCCACATATATATGACAAACTCAGCACCAACCATTAGGAGCACACTTGATAAAACATTATAATATACAATGGGCAATACATCCTAAAGATAGTTCCTCAAATGTAAAAAAAAGTTTGTAGGCATATGTTTCATTTTCAATGAATATAGTCATGGGAAACTAGTTATTACCACTATGTATTCATTGCTAAATCCACTTGAACTCAGGATTGTCGATCTTTGCTTCTTTATGTTATTTACGTTTACAAGTGTCTCCTCATCAAACTTCCCCCGTTCCTCAATTGAAAGTTGATTGAATCTTCTTTCCCCTTCCTCTATGCTCTTTTTCATGTCAACCTGCATGTCATATGGCAAACTTAATACATGAAAAGAAAATTATATCTATCTCTAGTATTACTCTTACAAGATGAGGTTTTTTGCACTAGGGATTTTTGCTATGATGTTAAAAGTTAAACTATCTAGAACCATGATATCAATTTATAAAAATGAAGCCAATAAAAAAGAAAATAAACTTGACATGAGAAATTTAAAAAGAATTACGCTTGCAGGAAAAATAATATCAGTATCCAATTATTTAGTTACTTTATTATTGGACAAATATTAAATTCAGATAACCCGCTCTATTACCAAATCGATATCCAATAAAAGGCCATTCCAAGATTAAAGGAGATGCCGGACTGTCTCTATAATCTGAGATATTGTTTACAACTATATTTCAGTAAAGAATCAAGTATAAGTATCATCAGACAACCAGGTTCAAAAGAAAACAAGAAATTTTGTTTGAAGTGCTGGGACCATGTCGTCTCAAAGAAATTTTACTCCTTAGTACATAAAATGATTTGATCCAGAATAAAACTCCAATATGCAATACCGATGTAAAGCAAACACAGACAGACGCCAAGAATTGAGAAAACTCTCAGTTATCATTTTTTATTAAACTCAAAACTGTTTATACCAAGACTAATGATAGCCTTTAAATAAAAAACTAAAATATAATCCAATCAAGAATTTGACTTAACTAGGAAATCAAACAACATAATTCTAAACCAATCCTAAATAAACGAAAGATAGATGAATGAAACAAACTTATAGATATTGATAAAATCATCTAAATAGTTTAAGATAAAGATGAATCTCTTCATTCATGTTTGAATCAAATAGACAAATACCCACTATAATATGATGTGCATCAGTCACATGGTCTTTTTTTGCTCTCTCTTGTAAACACAATCAAACAAATTAGAATGTATGGAAACTTCTCACTCTGAAGTAGGAATTATACAAAATGAAATAAACAGGCATTCACCAGCTTCCTGATGTCTGGAATAGTTCCAGTGAAATAAAAATGGGAATACGGAATACCAAGCACAATTTCCACTCTAGCCTCCCATAAAAGTGAGGTCTTGGTAAAAAATCGATGAATGATTTAGCTGTAAAATTCAGCAGCCCGCTACTTACATAATGCACTCTCATTATTAAATGTTTACAAAGTGCAGCGAAAAATGGAGAGCAGGAAGTAAGAACTGAAGTGCAAATATAAGCACTCAAGATTCAAAAACAATTGCATGCACATTAATAATATTGCAATATCCATGACAAGCCGGGTACGCAACAGCCTAACAACTGAGTTTTTAACTCTCACCAACCCCAACCCCAGAATGGCAAGAAACTGGATAAAATAAAATTTCAACTTACAGATGAATGAGCTGAGATGCAATACTCCGGATGCCTGAGTAAAGAGAGTATTGTTTCTGCAACAAAATAAAAATTGTTCAACTGTAGCAATAAGTTCAAAGAGATAAACAACAATTAAGAATTTTAAGAATAAAAATATGGCAAATCATCCACTCCCTTTGACACTTGTATGCACCCATAGAGAAAAAGAACTATCATGCTTCTACAGCCAGTGTGACAAAATGAAGGATGACTCAGCATACACCACATGCTAGGACGCATAACTTCTGGGGTAAGGGGCTAATTAAGAATCACACATATAGGGATATGATTGAAATGACATGTATTATACAACAACAATCAAGCATTAATCCCTGCGATCAGCTATATGAATCCTCCTACGAATTGTGCTTTATCCACTACTATATTCTCATCTATTGTGGGGACCCGGGCTCTAACTCGATTATCTTTGGGATTAATTGGATCTTTGTTAGAAAATGTGGGTCAAAATTTTGCTTTTAACATACTACCCATACATAAGATTTATTGCATTTCATGAAAAGCAAATACATGTCTTGTTTCGTTCATACAATCAAACTAGTGTTTAAAAGTATTAACACATGTCTAATACAACAACTAGTTTCTTCTGCTACGCCCGTGATCACCACGCTATTTCCTCTCAATCATCCTCGTCTCGACCCTGATCCTGCCCCACCTGTTGTTATGCACACATACAGACACAACAACAGCCGGATACTCCGGTGAGAACAAATCTCAGTATAAAACATGGTACACATGCATATACACAATATAAATCATGAAGCATGCTATCAGGAATAGAATCAATGGCAATAGGTTCCATAATCTATGAAACCAAATCAATATCAGCATGCAATGAAATCGAAATCATATCTTGACTCGACTCGACTCTAACTCTAGGGATCCCGGTGTGAATAAGACGTCACAGTCTGCCACCTACCCTCCCAATCGGGGTGACGGTACGTCTTATTCCTAGACTTCGGTCATGTCTATATCGAATGTCTACAATCGGAGTCAATTCTGCTCCTATGCGTCGATATCACCGAACGTCTAGCTTGGCAAGTCTGCCAATGTCTTTCCTATCTTAAATGCTTGAATATAAATATGTAACCAAAGCATTAACATATAACAAGATAACAATCTAGTATGTGATTTTGGGAAACTCAAATCAGATCTAATTCGAGTTATATCTACCCGAATCAACATGAATTATACCTTCCGTTGTTCAGTCTTTATCGTGATCGAAATCTTGAAGTCGAATCTTGTCAATATAAATCTGAAATGGCAATGTATAGATGTATTCTATCAAAATACAACTCAAAGCAAGCCTTGTACAAATCATTAATCAATCTCGATACAATTCAACGGCATAACGGCGTAGTTTCTCGATACTAATCAACTCAAATATCAATACTCAATAGAAATACTCATAATTCTTATCAACATCAATTCATAAGACTGAATTCTGCACCATCTCAACTCAATATATGCTGGAAAACTCNTTTCTTCTGCAAGTCTGAATGAAGAATGAATGGTTGAAGATATATATATCATGCCATGTGTCAACTTGAGAAGGAAAGGTGGATTTCTCGCACAGAGCACCGCGGGTGCGCTACCTCAACACCGCGGGTGCGCTCAAGCTATGGCACCCCATCCAAAATTCTAGAATCGACGACCGCGGGTGCGCTCAGTCATGTACCGCGGGTGCGCTGACCCTACTGCCACTCAACCGCAGGTGCGGTATATTTCATTCCGCGGGTGCGGTCTCTCTTGTATTCAAAACTCTACTTTCTGCCCTTACACCGCGGGTGCGGTCGAAAATGGGGCGCGGGGGCGGTGTCCTTTCCATGAAAAACTTCATAATCTCCATGCAAAACTTCATAATCTCCTCTTATTAACCTACAATTCTTGGGCATTACATTTCTCCCCCTCTTAGATATGAGTTCGTCCTTGAACTCGCAAGCAATCAATCAAAGCATGTATAAAAGCAAGATAATCAAACTGAATAAATACTCACATCATGCGAATAGTTCTGGATATCTCTGTCTCATCTCTGATTCTGTTTCCCAAGTCGCTTCTTCAGTACCATGACGACTCCACTGAACTTTCACTAATGGAATAGTCTTCGTTCTGAGCTGTTTCTCTTTCCGATCAAGAATCTGAATCGGCTGCTCAACGTAACTCAAAGTCTGATCTAACTCGGCTTCTTCAGGTTGAATGACATGAGAACTATCTGGCATATATCTACGCAACATCGATACATGGAAGACGTCATGTATCCTTGATAGAGAAGGAGGAAGAGCAAGTCTATACGCACGATCGCCAATTTTTTCAAGAATCTCATACGGACCGACGTATCGAGGAAACAACTTCCCACGCTTGCCAAATCTGACCACGCCTCTGAAAGGAGAAATCTTTAAGAATACTCTGTCTCCCTGCTCAAACACCAACGGTCTACGTCTGATGTTCGCGTACTTCGCCTGTCTATCTTGTGCCGTCTTCATTCGCTTCTGAATTATCTTTACTTTCTCTGTCATTTCACGAATCATATCTGGCCCTAAGTCTGGTACCTCTGAGATGTTATCCCAATATAGTGGAGATCTGCACTTCTTTCCATATAATGCCTCAAACGGTGCCATCTCGATGCTCGTTTGATAGCTGTTGTTGTACGAGAATTCACAAAGAGGGAGTGAATCTTGCCAACTAGTACCAAAATCTAGTACTACAGCTCTCAGCATATCTTCTAAAGTTTGGATAGTCCGCTCTGACTGTCCGTCTGTCTGAGGATGGTAAGCAGTACTCAAGTGTAAAGTCGTACCTAGAGCCTGCTGTAGACTGTGCCAAAAGTGTGAAGTGAATCGTGGATCACGATCTGATACGATCGACTTCGGTACACCATGTAATCTGACCACTTCTCGGACATATATCTCGGCCATCTGATCATATCTGTACGTCATCTTGTACAGAATGAAGCATGCGGATTTGGTCAATCTATCTATCACAACCCAAATCGCATCGCAGCCTCGGGATGATCGTGGTAACTTCGTGACGAAATCCATGGAAATGTGATCCCATTTCCATTCAGGAATAGCTAAACTCTGAAGTAACCCTCCGGGCTTCTTTCTTTCGGCCTTCACCTGTTGGCAATTCAAGCACTTAGACACAAACTCTGCAATATCTGTCTTCATCTGTTTCCACCAGAATTGTGTTTTCAGATCATTGTACATCTTCCTGCCACCAGGATGAATACTGAACCGACTACAGTGCGCTTCTGACAGTATCTGTTGTTTCAAATCTGAAACATCTGGCACTACAAGACGGTTATTCACATACAAAACATGATCACGTACCTGATACTCAGAAATATGTCCTGATCTGACCATATCAATCGACTTCTGAACACTCTGATCGGTTCTTTGTGCCTCTTTGATGCGAACAATCAAATCTGGTTCACACTGAATAGTGGCAAGTCGCAACGGTCTACTATCTGTATCAAATGCTAATCCAGAAAAGCAACAATCTTCTATCATATTCGAAACACCTATCGTCGACAAGGATAAGGAACATACCTTTCGACTCAAAGCATCCGCTGCTGCATTCGACTTCCCTGGATAGTACTTGATCTCGCAATCAAAGTCTTTCAGCAGATCAAGCCATCGTCGCTGTCTCATATTCAACTCTGACTGAGAAAACAGATACTTCAGGCTTTTGTGATCAGAGTAGATCTCAAATTTCTCCCCATACAGATAGTGACGCCAGATCTTCAATGCAAAAACGATAGCCGCCAATTCAAGATCATGAATTGGGTATCGACTCTCGTGTGGCTTCAGCTGTCTCGAAGCGTATGCAATCACATGTCCTCGCTGCATAAGAACACATCCTAGTCCTCTGTGAGATGCATCACAATATACAACGAAATCACCCGTACCTGAAGGTATCGTCAGGACTGGAGCACTAGTCAATCTCTTCTTCAACTCTACGAAGCTCGACTCACATGCTTCTGACCAGATAAAAGGCGCATTCTTCTGAGTCAACTGAGTGATTGGCTTCGCTATACTGGAAAAATCTCGGATGAATCGTCGATAGTATCCTGCCAGACCCATGAAACTGCGTATCTCTAGCACAGAAGTCGGTCTAGGCCAACTAATCACTGCCTCGACTTTGCTCGGATCGACAGATATACCGTCTCCAGATATAATATGCCCCAAAAACACCACCTGTCTCAACCAAAACTCACACTTTGACAGTTTAGCATACAATTTCTCTAATCTCAGAATTCTCAATACAGTTCTCAAATGATCAGCATGCTCAATCAGACTCTTGGAATACACCAAAATATCATCTATAAATACAATCACAAACTCATCCAAGTACCTCTGAAAGACACGGTTCATCAGACTCATAAACACCGCTGGCGCATTCGTTAAACCAAAAGGCATGACAATAAACTCGAAATGTCCATACCTGGTTCGGAATGCAGTCTTCGGTATATCTGAATCTCTGACTCGCAGCTGATGATATCCAGATCGCAAGTCGATCTTGGAATAGACAGAGGATCCCTGCAACTGATCAAACAAATCGTCGATGCGAGGCAATGGGTACTTGTTCTTTACTGTTGCCTTGTTCAGTTGCCGGTAATCGATACACAATCTCATCGAACCGTCTTTCTTTCGCACGAATAGCACTGGTGCGCCCCAAGGAGATACACTCGGTCTGATATATCCCTTGGCCAGCAAATCTTCAAGCTGTTCTTTCAATTCTTTCAACTCTATCGGTGCCATTCTATAAGGAGCTCGAGAAATAGGAACCGTACCTGGTACTAGGTCGATGCTAAAATCTACCTCTCTGACTGGAGGCAATCCCGGAATCTCATCGGGGAACACATCTGCAAACTCGCTAACCACTGGCACATCTGCCAAGGTAGGACTCGATTTCAGTAAATCAACTGAATAGACAAGGAACCCTTCTGCTCCTTTCTGTAGTAATCGAGTCATAGACAATACTGAAATCAAAGGAATCCTAGCTCTAGACCCTTTGCCGTAGAACTTCCACTCTTCAGCCATCTCTGGTCTGAATCTAACAATCTTGTGGAAACAGTCTACTGTCGCTCTGTACTTGGTTAGCATGTCGATACCAATAATGCAATCAAAATCAGATAACCCAAGTACAATACAGTCTAAATCTATCTCATGCCCATCATACTGTAGTAAACATGATCTAACAGATGTCACTGATATCAACCCTGTCCCCAAAGGAGAAGAGATAGACACTACAGTAGACAACGACTCAATAGGCAATGCATATGTCAATGCAAAACGCTCAGATAAGAATGTATGTGATGCACCTGTGTCTATCAGAACATAAGCAGGATAACCGCAAAGCGAACAATTACCTGCTATCACGTCATCAGGGGCATCCTGAGCCTGCTCTTCTGTCAGCGCAAACACTCGAGCCTGCTGTCTGGGAGGTTGGCTCACTGTCTGGCCACCTCGAGCTCTGGGCTGTGTAGATGCAGGGGCTGGCTGGAATGAATGAACAGATGAAGCTTGCCTCTCAGGCTGAGCTACAGAGCCAGATGCTCCTACACTCTGAGTCTGCTGTGCACCTCTCTGTGGACAGACCTTGGCGAAGTGGCCCTGCTGTCTGCAAATGTTGCAGCGACCCATCACGCCCTGACACTGTTCGGTGGCATGTCTACCTCCACAAGAACTACAGTAAACCCCTGTATACTCTGATCTCTGGCCCGACCCTGTCTGTCTCGGCCCACTGGAGCTCGACGAACTGCTCCCTGATTTCTTGAACTGCTTCCCCTTCACTTTCAAACTGTCTTTCCTCCCGCTGCTGCTACCACCACTCTCGAATCTGGGAGGTGGTTGCTGATACTGACCCGAGGGCTGGGGTGGTCTAGGAGTCTGAGTGGTATAAGAAGTGCTTCGTTGCCTAAGCAACCCGGCTTCTGCTCCCTTCGCCCTGTTCAAGGCATCAGAAAAATTGTTGGGTCGTCCCGTGTTCACCAAAGTGAATATCTCCGGATTCAGGCCATTGATAAACTGATCCGCAACGGCCTCGTCATTCCCAGCAACGTGGGGAGCAAATCTGAGCAATGTGGAGAACTTAGCCACATATTCCTCGATGTTCAGCTATCCCTGTCTGAGGTTGGCAAATTCAGCACCTTCGTCTTTTCGGTAGGAGACGGGAAAGAATCGCTGATAGAACTCTGTCTTGAACACCTTCCAAGTGACCTCTGTACCACGATGCTCCACGGCCCTCTTTGTGGTAAGCCACCAATTCTTGGCAACTTCTTGCAGTTGATGCCCAATCAGTTTAACACGTCGTTCATCGGTGTAGTCAAGAGAATCAAATAACATCTCGATGTCATCTAACCAGCTTTCACATTCAACTGAATTCTCTGTGCCCTTCAGTGTAGGTCGTCGAAATGACTGAAACCGCTTTAACAAAGTCTCCATCGGCGTAGCGGTCACATCCATCGGATCATTGGATGTACTGCCCTGTTCTGGTGCCCGACCTGCTACTGGTTGCATTACTCGTCGAGGAGGCATATCTGATTATCAAACAGATTAGTATACAGTCTATACAATCTGTCTCAGTCCTCCTCTGATCATATACCTCTGATCCAGAATCGGTTCTGATTCAATCTTTGCAATTACATGCTGTAATCAACTCAGATAACAAAACAACACGTAATAGGAAAAGCAATTAATCATGCTAGCACAACAAAAGCAAGGAAGACGACTCAATCTACCCCGTTCATTCTATTCTATCTCAGTCTAAAGGATCTATCGCTCTGATACCACCTGTTGTGGGGACCCGGGCTCTAACTCGATTATTTTTGGGATTAATTGGATCTTTGTTAGAAAATGTGGGTCAAAATTTTGCTTTTAACATACTACCCATACATAAGATTTATTGCATTTCATGAAAAGCAAATACATGTCTTGTTTCGTTCATACAATCAAACTAGTGTTTAAAAGTATTAACACATGTCTAATACAACAACTAGTTTCTTCTGCTACGCCCGTGATCACCACGCTATTTCCTCTCAATCATCCTCGTCTCGACCCTGATCCTGCCCCACCTGTTGTTATGCACACATACAGACACAACAACAGCCGGATACTCCGGTGAGAACGACACAACAACAGCCGGATACTCCGGTGAGAACAAATCCCAGTATAAAACATGGTACACATGCATATACACAATATAAATCATGAAGCATGCTATCAGGAATAGAATCAATGGCAATAGGTTCCATAATCTATGAAACCAAATCAATATCAGCATGCAATGAAATCGAAATCATATCTTGACTCGACTCGACTCTAACTCTAGGGATTCCGGTGTGAATAAGACGTCACAGTCTGCCACCTACCCTCCCAATCGGGGTGACGGTACGTCTTATTCCTAGACTTCGGTCATGTCTATATCGAATGTCTACAATCGGAGTCAATTCTGCTCCTATGCGTCGATATCACCGAACGTCTAGCTTGGCAAGTCTGCCAATGTCTTTCCTATCTTAAATGCTTGAATATAAATCTGTAACCAAAGCATTAACATATAACAAGATAACAATCTAGTATGTGATTTTGGGAAACTCAAATCAGATCTAATTCGAGTTATATCTCCCCGAATCAACATGAATTTACCTTCCGTTGTTCAGTCTTTATCGTGATCGAAATCTTGAAGTCGAATCTTGTCAATATAAATTTGAAATGGCAATGTATAGATGTATTCTATCAAAATACAACTCAAAGCAAGCCTTGTACAAATCATTAATCAATCTCGATACAATTCAACGGCATAACGACGTAGTTTCTCGATACTAATCAACTCAAATATCAATACTCAATAGAAATACTCATAATTCTTATCAACATCAATTCATAAGACTGAATTCTACACTATCTCAACTCAAAATATGCTGGAAAACTCATAACAATCACATATGGTATCACTTTCTCGATTCGTTTACGTTTCTACGATCTCAATGATCTCGAGAACCCATAATTACAAGCATATCAGAATTTCCACAACATGTAAACTCCACTTCAGGTAGGAAATAAACAAGACTTACATCCTTACGAAGCTATTGAAGAGAGGAACAAGAATCTAAACTCGGATCGAAAATCGGATGGTTGGATTCTTCACAATCAACAATCTAATAGCAAGAACATGGGAATTTCTTGAAGCCTCGGTTCTTTTCTTCTGCAAGTCTGAATGAAGAATGAATGGTTGA
This sequence comes from Primulina huaijiensis, assembly GCF_012295235.1. Lineage (NCBI taxonomy): Eukaryota > Viridiplantae > Streptophyta > Magnoliopsida > Lamiales > Gesneriaceae > Primulina > Primulina huaijiensis. The sequence goes on from NC_133315.1 coordinate 20,899,801, forward strand.
AGATATATATATCATGCCATGTGTCAACTTGAGAAGGAAAGGTGGATTTCTCGCACAGAGCAGCGCGGGTGCGCTACCTCAACACCGCGGGTGCGCTCAAGCTACGGCACCCCATCCAAAATTCTAGAATCGACGACCGCGGGTGCGCTGACCCTACTGCCACTCAACCGCAGGTGCGGTATATTTCATTCCGCGGGTGCGGTCTCTCTTGTATTCAAAACTCTACTTTCTGCCCTTACACCGCGGGTGCCGTCGAAAATGGGGCGCGGGGGCGGTGTCCTTTCCATGCAAAACTTCATAATCTCCTCTTATTAACCTACAATTCTTGGGCATTACATCTATATTTAAATTAATTTATCATGTTCCACTGTTGCTAACCAAGTCTTAATTGGTATCGCTCTTCCTCGGTTAATGTGTGTAGTTGTCATGGTCTTACATCGCCTGACTGGGGCATTTATTGGTCGCTGAGTACATGTCATACCTTCCTAATCACGCCTCTCAAAGGTTTTCCTCAATAGGCGCAACTCCAACTTTCTCGCTAATTTTCTCATTTGTTATTTTGTCCATCCTCATACGTCCGTGATAGGAACCAAATCTCTAAACGAATCAAAATCTAAAAGAATTAACAAAATAAATAAGAAACATGAATTGATTTAATAGTAATTATAATCTGAGAGAGATTCTCAGCCAAGGATTGAATCCTTTCACAAGAAGAAGAACACTCTTCCCTACCCTTGCTCACGCTAGTGAAAAAACAGGCAATAAATACGAATTAATCCTCTAACCAACTCTCCGTCTCTTTTATTTATTTCTTGCTCCCAACTTTGCTTATAATGTAGTCCTATTTTCTAGGTCCAATGCATTTGAGCCCGTAACAGTCTGCACATCCACCTTGACATCCTCATCTCGGCGACTATCATCTTCCGCTCATGCACTAGAATCATAACCCAATATTTAGCTCCATAAAGGATAGTACGTCTAATCGTTGCTTTGTAAAACTTCCTTTAAGCTTTAGAGGTACTTTACTATCACAAAGATCGCCTGATGGACTCCATCATTTCAACCATCATACTTGTATTATATGTAATACATCTCTATCAAACTCTTCATCCTTTGCAAAAATGATTCTAGATACTTAACACTCTCACTCACATGTAACTCATAATCTTCTATCTTAACAATTGGCTTATTGTGTCTAAAATTGCCAAACTTAAATGCCATATTTTCAGTTTTTACTCTACTAAGCCAAAAACCATTTACTTCCAACGTTTCCAGGAAAAGAATGGAGCTCGGTAATTACTTCTACACATGTCTCCGCAACCAAGACAATGAATGACATGTATTGTAATTACCCAATATTCATTTCTTGTGGATACACAACATTTATCGATTATTTTGTCACCAGAGATCTCACATCCTCAAATTAATTTGTAGAACCAATTAAAGGATGAGAGAAATATATGTTTATAAATCTGCACAACTCTCCAACTTTATGATTCAGAGGTTCCATGTTATGGGCCTAGGTTTTAAGAGGTTAGTGGACCGAATCAGGAGAGGCTCATGCGAGGGAAATATATAAAATGTATTAAGTGAGACGATAGTTGGTCATTCAGTTTCTTAACTTTCTTGTGAGTTTTACTAGCTTTCAGCTAGGGAGGGTTGTACAGAAGGAAACCTCTGGGTTATTATCTACTTTCATTCAATATATGCCATATAAATCCAGTATAAAATGTTCTTAATCTGTTTTGGGATTCTTAATTCGCTGCATTTGTTGAGGAACGTAACATTCCATTGTCTGAAACAAGAGATCATTGTCACACATCACATCCACTTAAGGAGTACTCCTCAAAGTGTTGAGAGAACATAAGATGCTTTACAAGACCTTCATGGGTTATAATGAAAAATGAAATCTTTGACAATATAGTTTTAATCTTGATTACTCTATTGCAAGTCAATCTGTTTGAAAGCATCAGATGTATGCAGCACTGCACACAACCTCGACAAAATTCAAGCACAACCATTAATGAAAATTCTATTAGAGACAACCCAAAATTCACAAGAGATGTGCTTTTCATGCATTATTTATTTTCTATAAATGTCTTTGAAACGGTATCTATCAGCATTATCTTCCCACGACATTCATATTGTAACGTCCCGAAAATTTGAAGGTACACGTGAATCACATGCATGCAAGTTATTAAATTTCTTTGGTATTTTATTAAATTGTTTAAAGCATTAAATGCATGTTTATTTTATTAATTATGTGTTTAATTATTTTTATGCATTTTATGCATAATTCATGCATGGTAGTAATTATTTCATGAAATTTTAAAAGTTCTTGCATTAGAATTTCTAGATGCATTTCACGTTCGATCGAAGAACGAAGACCGGAGAATTTTCAGGAAAATTATTTTAATTACATGACTTATTTTATTAACTAATATAAGGTGTTTTTAAGAGTATTTTTCAAAAATGGGATTTTAATTTTATACGGTACGCAAATTTTATCGAATCGGGGGACTTTTTGAGGGTTCGGCTAATATTTTCAATATTTTTCCAACACGAAATATTTTTCAGGAGTGTGTTTGGATTTAATGGGCCTACGTTTAAGTTTATTGGGCTTAATTATTTTTTAAAACTTTTAAATATCAATTAGAGCCCATTTGTTTAATCTTAAACTATACAATTAGCACCTAATTATTCCCCAAGCTCTCCACTTAACCTAATCACTCTTCATCCGCCGCCCACCCCCTCCACTCACAAACTTTCTCGTGATTTGCTGCTGCAAGTGTTCGGTGACTCCATTTTCCACTTCAAGCAATAGCTTTCCCTTCGGCCGTGTGTTTTATCTCATCATTTGGTTCAAAAAAAAAAACATCAGGCATGCCGCGTACTTTTGTTTTGCATCCTACACGCCATATACATACTGATGTGTGCTAATTATTTTATGAATTTCTCGATCTAGTTTCAAGCATGAAGGATTTTCGGTTTGCATGAGATTATTGCTTTCTTTCTTGTATTGTTGCTCACGGTTTTCTTGATGTATTTGCAAGGGGGCTGTCCTGAGGTGTTGCTGTAGGGTGTGAGGGCTGTGAGTGACGTTGTCACTAAGCTGAAACTGATGGAGGGCAGTACTAGGGTGAAGATCGAAGGGGTATAGTGGTGGGGCTCGGTTTTTGGGTTGAACGAGTGTGGTGGGGGGGGGGGGGGACCATTGGGGTCAGGGTAATACCAGGCGGTGGACCTGCTTCGGTAGGGCCCAAATCATGACCTGGGAGGGCCCTAACACTGCTGGTTTGAACCCTTGAGCAGCACGCACGAACCGAGAGCAAATGAGTAGCGAGTGAAGTGCTTCGGGTCCTAGCGAGGGTGCGTAGTGCGTAGGCTGCATGGGGCTGGGTCTGTTGTGCTTGTAGGCTCCTTAGGGTCTGGTCTAGGTCCTAGATGACTTGAGCCATGACTGGTGCCGTCGGGTAGGCTAGGGGTGTGAGTTTTGGGAAGATAAGGATAATAGGGTACAAAGAGAAGGAAGGACCGAAACTTAGGGTAATTTCTGGAATTTTCAGCCTTAAGATTTTAGGTCCGATATTAATATTTCAGGATCTTTTAAGTGTTTTTAAAGTGTGGTAAAAAGTTGGGAAAGTTTTGGTTAAGTTTCAAGTCGATTCGGCTTAAAATCGGGACCCCGGTCCAAGTTTTAAAACGAATCGGTTAAATTATGAATTGGGCTCGATTTTACGCTAGGAATACTTTTAAAATGTTTTGGGACATTTTAAGGAATTTGGTAAGCTTCGAGTCAATTTTAGAGGTCTAGGGTTAAAACGAGAATTTTTGGGTTTCTAGGGGCAAAATGGTCATTTTGCACCCGGGGTGAGATTTTGGTCCTGACAGCACCCTGAGCACAAATTTATGATATTTTAAATGTTCATGCATCATGTTCACGCTTTTTAAGATTTAATGAAAATATACATTGTCTGCTAGGATTTAAAGAAAATTTGCATTTGTGCATGATTTTCGTAAGTGATGTAAATGATGATGTTTTGACCGATGAGAATTAGTTGTGGCTATCGAATTATATGTTTTTCCGCACTCTTATGATTTCACGATTTGAGCATTTTATACGCTGTTTCATTTTACCGTACGATGTTAGGATTTTTACTCGTTCTTGCTTCTTTACATTTTTATTTGGTAATGACTTATGAAAATTTTTAAATGATGTTTTTCAGTAGGACTGTATGCATGCGATTTATTTAAATGTTATTTTCAAAATGAGAGCTTTAATAATATATATATATAGATATAAATATATAATATATATATATATACTTCCGCAACTTTTAAAATGAGTTCCGCAACTTTTAAAATGAGTAGACGTTACACATATCATGTTCAGAACTAAGGACGCAAAAGTAATTTCATTAAACATGTTACCAGTCAACACATAGTGCAGACCCTCTGAGTTAGATGTATCTGCAAGTTCAGCAATCCGGTTGAGATCCTTTTGGAGCGACCTCCCCAAGCCCAAAAGCCCAACCTTAAACCAAACGAAAGAGACAGATGACATAAAGAAGATACATGAAAAATAAAAGGAGACAACAAAACATATATAACTGTTAAAAAATTTTGGAAATATTTTAGAGAAACTATTGGCAACAATAGCTAGAAACCACTCATATCTTAGAATTCCAATGGTAAAACAGAGTCCTCAAAAACATGACGACCCTCGGTGTTATTCTTACTCTATATGACAACATTTCTTAAACCATTAATTCTTCAACTGCTATATGTCGAAGTACACATAGTTTCAAGGGACTGAGCCATGATACATCAAGGTAAGTTAAAGGACTTGCTATTCATAAGAAGACTCAAGCGCTTGCTAAGGAAATTCATTTCTCCTACCCAAAGTGGCTTTGTTGATGGGAGATTAATCTCTGACAACAATCTTTTCGCCAAAGAGCTTATTCACAAAATCAACTATACAGTATGTGGTGGTAACTTGGTGTTGAAGCTGTATATGACTACACCTTATGACGGGGTCAGATAGGACTTCCTATTTTCATATGCTTTCTGCTTTTTGTTTTTCGGATGCTTTCGTTGATATTATAAATAGACGTATCTCAAACGGTTAGTTCACAGTCATCATCAATGGGATCCTATGCAGGATCTTTAAGTCCAACAGAGACTGAGACAAGCTGGCCTCTCTCACCTCTGCTTTTCATTATCATGGCAGGGTATCTTTCTATTGTTTTGGATGCCTTAGTCTTAGTTAATAAGAAGTTAGCTTGCTATTCAGGGCGTGCACTTAGCATCTCCTATCTTGCATATGTTGATGGCATCCCTACGCCAATGGAAATCATAAAGCTGTCAAGAAGATTAGGTTCCTTTGTCAGTATGAGTCTTGCTCAGGGCAGCTAGTAAGTGAAGCCAAGAGTTCGTCTTTTACCTTCAATAAATGCACATCTAGGAGGCAAGGACAATATGGACATATGGTGAAGCTACTGGCTTTTCAGAGGATGCTCTCTCCTTCACTTACTTGGGCGTTCCGATGTTTGTGAGCCATAAAATAAAGCTTGTTATTTCAAGAATCTGGTCCAGAAAGCTCGTTAATAACTCTTGGAGGTTTTTAACTAAGAGGATCCCAATTGATGATATCCTCAAAGCCCGGGGAGTTCAATTAGCTTCTAAATGTCAATGTTGTTAAAATGAGGAAACAATGGATCATATCATCTTTTCTAGTGAAATCACCACTCATATGTGGACATACTTTCCTCAATTTTTTGGTGTTTATCACTTTGACAGGTTGGAGACCTAAAATCCGGGTGACGATTGGAGGGAAAAAAGGCACAATAAGGAGCTAATTTTGTTTATTATAATCTGGTTCCTTTGGGTCGCTCGCAATAATTCCATACATCGGGATATCAAATGTTCAAACTCTAGAATTATTCAAGCTATCTCTTCATATATCTCCTACTGCCATGGAAAGAAAGATCCCTCATGCTTTGGCAGTAGAAGAAAATCCTCCCCGGTGTTCAAATTTATACAACCCCGCATCAGCAGAAAGAGAACATGGAAAGAGTTACTCGGCTGACTGTGATTAAATAGACCAAACCACATTTTGGTGCATCCAAACTTAATACAGATGGCTGCCTTGAAAGCTTAATGTTTCCTGACCCATATCCTAACTTTCTACGGGAACCCACATCAGATTTAGTTATTGTTATTGTTAAAGAAGATTGCTGTGTTTAGACTCAGACTAAGATTCTCTCTTCTCCTTCCTCATTCTGACCAATCCCAAACAGTGAATACAACTTCATCCTGGTCAAAAACTAAAAGACGTTCCACAAGTACTCATCTGCTCAATAAAAGCTTCTCACTTTTTTTAGATGAAATCTATCACCTCTAATCAAAAGGAAAGCAATCAATAAATTTTTTAAAAAATGGTTTTTGCGTTGTTATCACATGAATAATGTTCACCCTTTCAAGTAAGAAAAAGAAGAAAAATTGAAGCTGGTCGGCAAGTAGCATCCAAAAAGTTAATAGGTAGAACTCTGCTAATGACAAAAGGACTTTGATATATGCATAATCTTAATGACAAAAACTCAACATCAATTCAAACCAGCTCCAAGACTAACACATGTAGAAATAAACAAGCCAACGAATTTGTCAAAGGAAACCGAGTCTAAATATTAAATTATACCTGCAGCTTCAGCACAGTTGTTTTTTCAGTATCAGCGAGCACACTACTTTCAGAATCCCCAGTCAAGAATCCGGACACCAAAACAAATGCAGCAACCGCAAGCATAATAGGAAAGAAACTGGACCCAAAACCCACTGCAGGGCCAACATAAACGCCAGAGAAAGGAGACGGTGCATAATATGGAACCGAATACGAGAAACCGGACCCCTCCCCCATCCTCGGAGTGCTATAACTCCTCGAAGACGACATTGATGACCGCGAAGAAAACGAACTTCCGCCCATCCTTCCACCAGAAGCAGCCATGGCGGAAACAGGATCACACATCAACAGTAACCCCACAAGCACTGCAGCCGCCGCGGGTTTTTGGAATGCTTTGAGGGCTTTTATTACGGTCTGAACGACAAATCCTACTGGGATTTGATCAGTTTTCGAATTCATTGATGCTTTAGTATTGAAAGCAAGATGGGCAATGGAAGCATCGCTGCCGCGAATGTTACCGATGAAGAAGCATTTGGCGCGAAGTTTGCCTAAACTTGTGCGAATCTTGAAAGGATGAAATGGTATATGACCCTGAATAAGATTGTTTTGGTACAATAAGGGGTTGTTCCACTGAAGGTTTATGGTCGGGGTTGCGGCCATTTTGCCGGGAGGTGTGGTGATGGATGGGATTTGGAAAAATTTTGTGACTGATATTTTTTTCGGAGTTAGAAAGAAAGAAAGGGAAACAGAAAATTGAAATGGTTGGTATGGCGCAAAGCCATGTGTGGCCGTCCCACGAAATTATCTGACACTAGTAGATTGCTTGCGTGAAAAATAAATTAAATAGTTAAAAATATTTTGTCCATTAATTCAAGATTGTGTATAAGGTTTTTTCCAATATTTTAGTTGTATTTGTAATTATAACTAAGTGGACATACAAATCTACAAAATTATTATTATAATAATCACATTCTTATTAATAATATAGTAGGATATAATAAGAGTTTATGTTAAATTGACTTAATATTTTAAGATAATTATATGTAATTATGTCTATTCCAAATTTTTAAAACAAACAATAAAATTCCGTTCTTCAGATTTTCATAATTTATTACATATTTTCTTATATTTTTATTACAACTTTCAAAATTCAAAATTTTAATTTAATCACGATATCTGATAAAAGAGACATGTCTATCAATAAAGATGTTATTTTCAAACAAAATATAATTTATCAAATTTATAGTTAATATATTTGTGTAATAAATAAATTTTTTTTAAAAAAATAGAATTCTATTTTTACAAATTTGACCCTATCTTCTATTAAATGATTATTTGTGTTTATTATCTTTGTGAAATTTCATGACATGTGCATTTATTTTTGGTATATGTATTTGTTATCCTCTTTTTTTTTTGTGATAGTTTGAATTTTGAAATCTTATTTCTTCATGTAAATTTATAAAGTTACTATATATATTTGTTATAGATAAAACTATAAACTATAACAAAATAAATTTTTGTACGAAATGTAATATCATCATTATCACTTTAACTTATAGTAGCAAAAATGTGTACAATCATTAATAACAAAAATATTAATTCAATAGTAATGTTACGGTCTTGCTAGTCTGTTAAGTCAAAATTTGAATATAAAGTTTTGGTTATAAAAAAACTAATCTGACTCAAGCTAATTTGCATGCACGTGATTCATGTGGACTTTCAGATTTTCGTGACGTTACAATCTACCCCCCTTAAATTGAATTTCGTCTTCGAAATTCGCTTATCCTCGATACATAAAAAGTTTAGACTCTTAGTTTTAGTATCCCAATAATCTACGCTTCCGCTGCGCTACTCTGATAAAATAAGTGTTAAACTGTCATTACATCTCTTCAATCCTAATTAAATTTGCCTATCAAAATTCTCGTTTGCGGATCACAACTTAAAACAACTTATAGTGACTTAGTTCTATTTTTCTATGTCCTTGAATTTCTGACTTTCTCACGATTCCTCATACTAGAAATTGATGTCCAAACTTATCACGCTTCATTTTTCTTATGCAATACCCATATTTTTCATCAACCTATTACATTGTCCTATATGCTGTTCAACTTAAGAAATCTTAGCCCCAAAATTCACTGACCGACTTCTATCCTTGGCGATATACTTAAAAGTTAAACCTTATCTCAACTCCATAACAAAATTAGCCTAAGATCCTTGAATCGAATATTTAATTAAATATCACAGTTTATGGGGTTTAGGGTTTAGGGTTTTAGGGGTTTAGGGTTTTTTAGGGTTTTGGGGTTTGGGGTTTGGGGTTTAGGGGTTAGGGGTTAGGGTTTAGGATTTAGGGTTTCGGGTTTAGGGTTTAGGGTTTGGGGTTTTGGGTTTGGGTTTCGGGGTTTCAGGGTTCGGGTTTCGGGTTTCGGGTTTGGGGTTTGGGGTTTAGGGTTTCGGGTTTAGGGGTTTGGGGTTTGGGTTTAGGGTTTAGGGTTTAGGGTTTTTTTTGTTTTTTTTAGGGTTTAGGGTTTAGGGTTTATGGTTTTTTTTTTGATAGAAAAGGGTTTGGGGTTTAGGGTTTCGGGTTTAGGGTTTAGGGGTTAGGGTTTAGGGTTTGGGGTTTGGGGTTTCGGGTTTGAGGTTTAGGGTTTGGGGTTCAGGGTTCAGGGTTCAGGGTTTTTTAGGGTTTTTTAGGGTTTAGGGTTTTTTTTTTTTTAAGAAAAACATCGTCGGAAGCGGGGGGGTTAGGCAGACCCCTACCTGTATATAGCCACAAAATAACCAGTAATATAATACAATNTGGAGAGTCCAATAATGTGGATCACCGAGCAAAATATAGATCGCAATCCCGTAAGAACAAAATATATCCAGCATCTGAATCAAAAGAGCAGAGAGATCAATCCCATGAAGTAGGGGTCCGATATGGCGGCCAAGGAGAAGCAGTAGTAAACACCCGCCAAGAACCATGACTGGGCCAAATGAAAACACCAACAGAAATAGTGCAGAAACCCATCCGGAACAAACAAAATGAACACATCAGGTGCAAGTGTCTGAACCCACTTGCACAGACCATATGGAAGTGAAAAACAACCTCCAAGTACACTAACCTGCAATAAATATATAGATATATATATGTATAGATATAGAAATAAATATAGAGCCAGATAACATAAAGAAAATAGATCCAAAAAAGAAGAAGGGGCTGCAAATGGCTAAGAGGATCTGTTTCTGAGGTATGGAAGCCCAGAACGATCAGATCTAGCAAGGATGGAGATGTCTGGAGGTAGGGAAGGACCTAACTCTAAGGTATACTGCCTAAAAGTATGGGCCCTTGCCGCCAAGGCATCCGCCACTGAATTCCCTTCCCGGTAAATATGTGATAAATGAACAGATCGCCCCCTCATCAACAAAAGAATCCGAGTAACAAAATGTTCAAGATCCCAGCAGCACCGACGAGAACGAAGTAAAAGAATGGAAATCCAAGAGTCAGTCTCAATCCAAAGAGGGAAGAGATGAAGATCGGAAGAAATGAGAAGACCCCTCCAAATAGCCCATAACTCTGCCCGGACGTTGGTCCCAACTCCAATGAACTCGCTGAAAGAAACCACCACATGCCCAGAGTGGTCACGCACAACACCACCAACAGTAGAGGCCCCAGGACTACCTCTCGAACTCCCATCTACGTTCAATTTAAAACACCCGAACGGAGGCCGCAACCAACGAACAATCGCCATTCGATGAACCTTACGCGATTGAACAAAAATCCCCATCGTTCTCGCAGCATGCAAAACACCCCGCCAGTGCATGGGCTTAACAGTAGATGCAGCGTGAGCGATACGTAAATAAGACAAAATTTGAGACTTAACAGTCTCCCCAGAAATGTACAAATGACGGTGTTTCGCATCATTCCTAGCTGTCCAGAGAAACCATAACACGATGAAAGGCAAAAACTCCTTCACGTGGCCCCTAGTAGTCCACCCCGGATGCCTCTTCCAAGCACTGAGGAAGAGTCTGAGATCACTGGTAAGGGGAATACGGACATGAAAAACAGCCCCAACGTAATGCCATACAGACCTGGCAAGAGGGCTATCAATGAAAATGTGCGTGAATGTCTCAGGCATATCACAACACTGACATTTAGACGCCAGCTCGAAACCACGACGGTGGAGCACATCGTCAACTGGAAGCCATTGATGCCAAAACCTCCAGAGGAAGAAAGACATAGTAGGCCTCAGCCAACTGCCCCAGCAAGGAGTGAAAATATCAGAAACTTGGTCTCTCAAGCGGACAAGCTCGCAGGCGGATTTCAACGAAAAAACACCGTCAGAACTATGCACCCAAATAGCCGAATCGTGCTCCCTCGATGCAATAGGGATCAGAGTAATATTCTCAGCAACAGAGGGGGGAACAACTGAGCAGCGGAGGTCAAAATCCCAAGCCCATCCTGAAAGAAAGTGAGAAACACGTACACGTCGATCCCCCCTAACCAGAACCTGACTAGACAAGGGAACATCCCCACACCAGATGTCATCCCAAAAATTAACATCTCCCAACCCAATTCTCCATCGAATGCCAGATTCAGCACGAGCCCTAATCTTAAGCAAACGACGCCAAGTGGGAGAAATGAACCCAGCAGATGAAACATAATATGGATGCACCAACGGGCAGTATTATCTCTTCATGAATTTGGCCCACAGGGAGGAACCTTGACGAAAACGAAATCATAATTTAATGGAGAAGCTTTCCACAATATCTTTGAGCCTGCGAAATCCAAGACCCCCTTCAGAGACAGGAAGACATGCACGAGACCACCTCGCCCAATGCCATTTATTATCCAAGGATCTGGATCCCCACAGGAAACCATTGAAAACATTCTCAAGCCTCTCCATAACTGCCAGAGGTGGCTGGACTACCTGGAACATGTAAATGGGAACCGAAAGGAGGACACTCCTAAGAAGGGTCATACGGCTCCCAGGGGAAAGAGTTTTAAGCTCCCAACCCTCCAACTTCTTACTCACCATCTGCACAAGGGGATCAAAAAGAGAGCAAACTCTATTCCCACGAAACAAAGGAACTCCGAGGTATTTGCGAGGAAAATAACCCTCCCCAAACCCAGCGATACGAAGGAGACGGGAACGTGTACGACCAGAACCCCTCGGAGGCAAAATAATGACACTCTTAACTGCATTCACCAACTGCCCCAAGCAGTTTTCATAGTGATGCAAAAAATCCATGAGACTGTTCATCGCACGAGCCCCACCATTGACAAAAATAATGATATCATCAGCATAGGCCAGGTGGGAAAGAAGAATATCACAACCAGATCGGTACCTAATCGCAGGATACTGACGATAAAGACGATCAAGACCACGCGAAAGGTACTCAGCCCCCAGAATGAAAAGAAGTGGGGACAAAGGGTCGCCCTGCCGGAGACCCCTAGTGGATCCAAAGAATCCAGTAAGTGAACTATTGATATTAACTGAAAAATTGCAATGGGAAATGCAGGCAGATATCATCGACACTACCTGCTCTGAAAAGCCATAATGCCTCAAAATATCCAACAGAAAAGACCATTGGACCCTATCATAAGCTTTAGCCATATCCAATTTCAAAATAACATTGCCACCACGGGTGGGGAGAGAAAGACTATGAGTGAGCTCTTGAGCAAGGAGGATATTATCCGAAATCACTCGCCCTGGAACAAAGCCACTCTGATTCCACGAAACAAGCCTCTCCGCCACCTCCTTCAGTCGAGACTATAAAAGTTTGGAAATGATCTTATTAGTCACATTACACAAGCTGATAGGACGAAAGTCTGACCAAGCCTGAGCACCCAGGACTTTGGGAATCAATGTGATCGTGGTGGCAGTAAACCCCTGTGGCATGGGACTACCCCGAAAGAAATCCAAGACCGCATCCAAAACATCCTGGTGGAGATCTCCCAGCAATGCTGAAAGAAGGCCGAAGAGAAACCATCAGGCCCTGCCACACTATCACGATGTATGGAGAAAACAGTGGCCCGCACCTCCTCCAAAGATGGAGGTGCAGCAATACTGGCGTTCTCCAAATCCGAGATCACCAAGGAAAATTCAGAAAAATCAGGGCAAGAAAGCACAAAAGGGTCCCCAGTAAGCAGGTTTTGAAAAAAGGCGGCCCCAGACTGTTGAATAAGCTCAGGGGAAGTAAGGCAAGAACCATTATCCCAAATACGGAAAATTTTATTAGCCACCCTTTTTTTCTTGACCATATTGTGAAAGAGTTTGGTGTTCCTCTCACCATCCTCTAACCACCTACAAGCGGCTTTTTGCCACCAAAAATCCACCTCCATAGCGGTAACCCGAGCAAGATCCGCATTGCAATTGGACAAACTAGTCCAATGCAATTCCGAAGGATCAGCCTCGCAGACTGCCTCAGCAATCCGGACAGCCTGCTCCGCCTCAGCAAGTTTTGCAAAAAGATCACCAAAAACACTCTTATTCCACCACTTCAGATGGCTCTTGAGGCGCTTCAATTTCACAAAAAGACGGTGCATGCCGTTCAAATGACACGGCAAATTCCAATTAAGCCGCACCGTCTGCAAAAAACCATGGTGCCTGAGCCACATGCTCTGAAAGCGAAAAGAACTCGGCCCACTAGCAAAGACCTGGGCTGACACAAAAAGAGGACAATGATCAGAGACAGTACGAATGAGGTGCTCCACACGAATAGAATGAAAATGTTCACCCCAATCAACAGACTCAAAAACCCGATCAAGACGCTTCCAAATGGTCTTGTTCGTCCACGTGAACGAAGACCCCTCAAAACCAGCATTCACTAACCCAGAGTCCAAAATGAAGTGATTAAATTCTTCCATGGGAAGCAACCGCCCACCAGAAGAACCCAAACACTCCGACGAATTTCTAACTACATTAAAGACACCACCAACAAGCCAAGGACCCTGATCAGGCTTAACCTGAAGCAAAGAAGTCCAAAGCTGTCTGCGCTCAATGTAGTCACACTTAGCATAAACAAAGGAACAAAAGACAGTGGTCGGCAAAAAAGGTGCAGAAACCCGGAAATGAAGGAATTGAGTGTGATCAAGGAGACACTCAGCCATCACATCCTCAGAGAAGAAAACCCAGATATGACCCGATGAGTTCGATATAACTCGAGAAAAGCCAAAACGACGAGTCATAAAACGAACATCGAGATCAATCATGGGTTCCAAAATAGCCAAGATCTTGACTCTCTTTTCTTTCACATGGGCATGTAGCCTTTGTTGAGACTCCGAGCTGCGGAGCCCCCTGACATTCCATATGAGAAAATTCATGGAGAATGGGCACCAGAACCGCCCTGTCGCTTTTTCCGCGACTTATGAAAAGCATTCTCCTTCCTTTTCTTAATATCCCCCATATCATCATCCAGAATACGACTTTCAGACCGACAACCATCACCCGAATCAGAATGTCGATCAAATTCCTTATCAGTATCTCCAGCAGATTCCAGTCGGAAGACCAACTCACTGACAGAAGGACCCTGCCTAGCAACCAATTCCTCTACCGTAGAGGAGGCAACATCAGGAGACAAAGGAACAGAGGGGATGGAATGACTACTGTGATTCAAAGTGCAAGGCCCCAGAGAACCAAACACAGGCAACCCACTAGTAGACAGGACCCCAATACCATCCACACCATCATCCAACTGTAACCCTCCATCAGTAACCTCATCACCGAGGTTCACACCCTCAACAAGAACACACTCCAATTGATCCTTTCCAGAAGACCCAACACCGGCATTCTCCATAGTACCACATGGAGGATCCATATCAACACAATCTAATCCAACAGAACCAGGCTCCACATCCTGCCCATGCGAGAGCACCTCAAAAGGATTCGAATCAAGAGGATTCTTTCGTGGAAGAACCTTCCGAACTGGCCTCTTTCTCCCTCTACGTCTGGGACCCGTGCCATTTTTCTGAAGCTGAGGCTGGGTCCCCATATTAAAACCAGGGTTAACACCCCCTGGAGGGGCAGGCTCTGTAGATGTGGAAGACTGACCAGAAGCACGATCAGCAGGCTTAGGACGAACGGGTTTGGGATTTTTTCCATGAGAATAACAAACACTGGTCGAATGACCCAGCATTTTGCAATCCATGCAGTATCCGGGGATTCGCTCATACATGACTTCAATTTCTTGAGCATGATCACCCCAACCCACCCAAATTTCTTTGACTAGCGGTTCCAACACATTGATTTCAACAAAGACTCGAGCAAAAGCACCCCGAGAAGAGTTTGCAGTATGATCATCCATCTTCACCGGTTTCCCCACAATTTTGGCCAAAGCAAAGAGACTTTGTTTAGAAAACAAATGAAGGGGAAGACCCGGGAAGCGAATCCAAACAGGGGCAATGGGTGATTCCTCCTGAAGATTAAACTCTGGCGTCCACTTAGAAAAACGGACCGACAGAGGTCCCACCTGCATAAACCCCTTCGCCCAAAAGAACGCATAGTCTTCTTCACAAGCAAGTGTGAGAACAAGGAACCCCCGAGGCAAGAACTTTAAATCAAAAGATCTAACTAGTCCCAATTTAGCAAAGGCCGCAGAAATACCAGAATTTGGAACTAGAGATCGATTCCCTGAAATTTTTCCAACCAAAGCAAATTTGAAAGGTTCAGCCAAGGAAGAAATTACCTCATCCGGGAAGAGAATACCCGGTTTTCCATTCCGAAGAGTCGGCTCAGGCATGTCATTCATTGAATTGTTCAACTCCAAAAAGTTTTTTTTGGCCGTTCGAGGCGACGGTGGAGTCAGAATATCACGAAAGGACACAGTAAGCGGAATTGGAACACGCGTACCTGGTTGGACCGTAGCATCACAAGTATTGACTGCCGAGTCAACTCGCTCCACTCGGCTGTTTGACCCCACCGAGTTGACTCGCGAGTCGCCTGCCGGAGCACCACCGTGGGACGGCGACGGTGAGGAGAGTCCAGAACCGGGACCAGTTGGGCTAGAACCGGGCAATGGAGGGTCCGATTTAACCAAGGAAGATTGAAAAAATCGATTTTGCCCTAGAAATTGGGGGTTTCCGACCGGTGGCCGGAAACCTGAAATTGAAGAAGGCAAAATTCTACCCATGACCGGACGAAGAGATTGGCCAGAGGAATTGAAAAAATACGCCGGAGCGGTGCCGGAAATCGGAGTTGAATGTGACGGCAGAAGCGCGACTGGGGCGGAAAGAGTAGATCTGAAATTACCGTCGACGGTGAACGGCGTTGGGCGTGTAACCGATGCCATCTGAGTCGTCTGAGTGTGGGCATCACAGATCGGGGTCTCGATTGAACTGAGGTGACCTGAATCGGTCGGCGTGGACAGAAACGTGGAATTAGGCGCGGTGAACAGTACCGGCGCGACTTTGACGGTTAAATCGGCGGGGCAAATGAACACCGATCTTTCTGATTTTTGGACACATGACTCGACTTTAGAAGGCGCTTCTAATGAAGTATTTTTGGCGGCAATCGGACCGGTGGAGGCCGGCGAAGCGAAAGTGGCCGGAAATGGCGAGAATTCATTCAGGAAATTAGGGGGGTTGCCGGACTCCGATGACTTTGATATTTGAGTATGTTGGTCGGCAGGTGAAGGCGGTTCAGATGTGGGTGGTGGCCGGCCGGGATCAGGCGGCGGAAGCATGGCGGCAGATAGGCGTGAATAGTGTCGAATTTTAGTGTGTTTTTTCGCACCTTTTACTGTGTGTTTTTTCAGAGAAACTTTTTTGGGGGCAAAATGGGTTTTTCTTGGGTTCAGGGTTCAGGGTTCAGGGTTTTTTTTTTTTTTTTTAGAATAAAATTTTATTTACTCACAAATAAAACCTAACGGAGGGGGACTAGACCAAGACCTCCGTAAAGGCTATGCCAGCATCACAACATCAAAACATAAAAACGACATACTACAACAGGGCAACCCGAATACAACATAACAAGAAGCCAACAAACCAGTGGGTGCCCCGGAATACATCAAGAAAAATAAAACAAAAGGATGGGCAAGGAGAACTCTGCAGTGAACGCCCACCACCTAAAGCAAAGATATATCAACCAGATTCAGGAGGACGCCCGTAGGGCAAACTCGACTGAAGCGCCTTATTACGGTAATACCGTCGCTGCTGAGAGCGCGTACGTACAGGGAGAGGTAAAGATAAACACTTTGTCGGAGAAGAAGCCACGACACCGGTCACACCACCATCACTACCCAGATCAAACGCCAATGAAGGCAATGGTTTAGAAGCAGGGGTACCCACAGACAAAGCAATAGAAACTGGAGGATCACTCACAAGTTCCTGAATAGTAGGAGCAAGCTCAACCACTGGAACTGGAAAAACCACATGCGCAGAAACAACTGCAACAGACGTAGACGCCACATCAACCATATCAGTGGCCTGCGACGAGATAACCGGATACAAATCATCGTCAGACAGACAACTCACCGCAGCATTCTGTTCCGCTGCAAGCTTACCAAGAAGAGTCTTAAACCGTTGAGGGCGGGGTTTCGCACCACCCGAAGAATCACCAAAACCAGATTTAGAATGAAGATCCTGCAATATCTCATAATAATTCTTGGTCGAAATAGGCCTAGTCGGATCTTTCCTCAGAACAGACCGACGTTGTGGATGCTTAAAAACATGTCCTATAAAATCAGTATCACCGGACGGTAGCTGATCAGACGTAACACCCTGAGACGGTTGACTAGGAGTCTGAAGTGGGGAATCCGATACAACACCCTTACCATGAGGATGTGGACCCTGGTGCTGCTGATCAAAAGACTGAGGTGCTTGATCAGCCGGACGCTGAGGCCCGCGCCGCCTCGGCCTAAACGGCTTAACATTCCTAGAACAAAAATCAATCGAATGACCCAGCATCTTACAGTTAGAGCAAAAATGGGGAACTTTCTCGTAAATCACATCAACAATCTGACTATGATCACCCCATCCTACCCAAATCTTCTTTTGACGAGGCTGAAGCACATCAATCTCAACACAGACCCAAGCAAAAGAACCCCGGGAACCCTCAGCTGTAATCTTATCAACCTTCACTGGATTACCTAAAATCTTCGCGATCGGATATAGGCTTTTCTTATCATAAAGGTGCAGGGGCAAATCAGGAAAACGAACCCAAACAGGAGCAATAGAAGAGTCCTCCTCATATTTGAACTCTGGGGTCCATTTAGAAAATCGTATAACCACAGTCCTAATGGAAATCTCAGGCCTCTCCCAAAACTTTAAATAATCCTCCTCACAAGAAAGAGTAAGAACCAAATTCCCACGAGGAAGAAATTTAACAGTGTGGGATCCCAGCAAACCACAGCAAGAAATAGCATAAATAATATCCGAATTCGGTGTCAAACCCCGGTTCCCAGAAACTCTCCCGACCAAAGAAAAACGAAAAGGAACAGAGAGGGAAGAAATAACCTGGTCCGGGAATAAAATACCGGTAATTCCATCACGAACGGTCGGAGCAGGTACCTCTTCCATCTGATCAACAACATCAGCAAAACTATGAGCCTGAGAAGACGGAGACAGACGACGCAAAATATCCCGAAATGAAATCGTAGGAGGGGTAGAACGCGCAGAAACCGCCGGATCAACAGGAGGAATTGGACACAATGAAGGTACTGCCGAGTCAACCGGGTTGAGTTGACTCGGTGACTCGATTGAGTCAACCAGCGAGTCAACGGCTGGTGACTGACCGAGGGCCGGCGACGGTAAGTGGATCTCAGAACCGGTGACCAAACTTACAGAACCGGATGGGACGTGCACCGATTTTGCATGAAGGACACTCGAACTCGGCTGCAACTCGCCGATTTGGGCGTTTCCGACCGGCGGCCGTAAACATGCAATTGATGATGGTGAAATATTACCCTTGACCTGAGGAATATATCCTGAAGAGGAATTGCACAAAAGAGCCCGGACGCCGGCGCAATTGACCGAAGAAGGCTGCGCGGCGAGGGTTTCAGGCGGCGTGTGATCTAATCTGAAATTACTGGTGAATGTGAACGATTCAGGCAACGGGTCATGAACCAAAGTGTTCGACAGAGTATGGGCATTCCAGATCGGGGCTTGGATCGGAGGAATGACACCGGAGCTGGCCGAATCGAGCAAAACGCGGACGGGTCTTGCGTGAACAGTGCAGACGGAACTTTGATGGTAAAATCGGGAGGGCAAATCAACTCTGAATGACTTGAAATTTTCACAGTAGCCTCGCCTTGACGAGACGAATCCAACGGTGTGTCATTTGTAAAATTTGGAGTTGAACTCGCCGGAGCAGTTACTGTAGCCGGAATTTGCGGATTTTCGGGCATGAAATTGACGGGGCAAACGACCTCCGAATGGACTGAAATTTTAGTATGTTGTTCACCTCGAAGAGGCGCTTCAGGTGCACCGGAAAACCGGCCGGGAACCAGCGGTGATCGGCCGGCCGTACTGGCGGCGATATTTGAGGCAAAAATTGGGTTTTTTTTGTCACTATTCACGAGAGAGAAAATTTTTTGGGGGCGAATGGTTTAGGTTTTGGTTTAGGGTTTAGGGTTTAGGGTTTTTTTTTCCAGAATAAAATTTTATTTAATCACAAATAAAACCTAACGGAGGGGGACTAGACCAAGACCTCCGTAAAGGCTATGCCAGCATCACATCAAAATATAAAAACGACATACTACAACAGGGCAACCCAAATACAACATAACGAGAAGCCAACAAACCAGGGGGTGCCCCGGAATACATCAAGAGCAATACCACAAAAGGATGGGCAAGGAGAACTCTGTAGTGAACGCCCACCACCTCAAGCCAAGCAATATCAACCGGATTCAGGAGGACGCCCGTAGGGCAAACTCGACTGAAGCGCCTTATTACGGTAATACCGTCGCTGCTGAGAGCGCGTACGTCCAGGGAGAGGTAAAGATAAACACTCAGTCGGAGAAGAAGCCACGACACCGGTCACACCGCCATCACTACCCAAATCAAACGCCAATGAAGGCAATGGCTTAGAAGCAGGGGTACCCACAGACAAAGCAATAGAAACGGGAGGATCACCCACAAATTCCTGAATAGAAGGAGCAAGCTCAACCACTGGAGCCGGAACAACCACATGTGCAGAAACAACTGCAACAGACGTAGACGCCACATCAACCATATCCGTGGCCAGCGACGAGATAGCCGGATCCAAATCATCGTCGNCCATATCCGTGGCCAGCGACGAGATAGCCGGATCCAAATCATCGTCAGACAGAAAACTCACCGCAGCATTCTGTTCCGCTTCAAGCTTACCAAGAAGAGTCTTAAACCGTTGAGGGCGGGGTTTCGCACCACCCGAAGAATCACCAAGACTAGATTCAGAAAGAAGATCCTGCAATATCTCATAATAATTCTTCGTCGAAATCGGACGAGCCGGATCTTTCCTCAAAACAGGTCGGCGCCAGGGACGTTTAGAAACAAGCCCAGTAAAATCAGTATCACTAGACGGTGGTGGATCAGAAGTTACACCCTGATGCGGCTCGTTATAAGCCTGAAGTGGGGAGTCAGGAACAACCTCCTTACCATGAGAGCGTGGACCCTGGGGCTGCTGATCAGATGATTGAGGTACATAAGCATCCTGACGCTGAGGCCCACGGCGTCTCGCCCGAAAAGGCTGACCATTCCTAGTACAAAAATCAAGCGAATGACCCAGCAGCTTACAATTAGAGCAGAAATGAGGAACCCTCTCATAAATGACCTCAACAACCTGACAATGATCTCCCCAGCCTACCCAAATCTTCTCCTGATGAGGCTGAAGTACATCCAACTCAATGCAGACCCCAGCAAAAGAGCCTCTGGAACCGTCAGCAGTAATTTCATCAACCTTAACGGGGTTACCTAAAATCTTGGCGATCGGATACAAACTTTTCTTATCATAAAGGTGAAGAGGTAAATCAGGAAACCTAACCCAAACCGGGGCGATAGATGAATCCTCCTCATACTTGAACTTCGGGGTCCATTTAGAAAACTGTATCACCAAAGTCCTAATGGAAATCTCAGGCCTCTCCCAAAACTTCAAATAATCCTCCTCACAAGAAAGATTAAGAACCATATACCCACGAGGAAGAAATCTAACAGTGTGGGATCCCAGCAAACTAGTGCAAGAAAGAGCAGATAAAATATCCTTATTCGGGGTCAAACCCCGGTTCCCAGATATGCGCCCTACCAATGCAAATTTAAAAGGAGTAGAGAGGGAGGAAATAACCTGATCCGGAAATAAAATACCGGGCATCCCATCACGATAAATTGGAGCGGGCACCTCATCCATCGAATGAACAACATCAGCGAAGCTCTGATCCTGTGAAGGGGGAGATGAACGGTGCAAAATATCTCGAAAAGATACCGTAGGAGGAACTATACGCGCAGACGAGCCAACACGATGCGGATCCAATGTAACTTCCATAGATGGAGAGTTGACTGCCGAGTCAACCCGCATGAGTGAACTAGGTGACTCGGACGAGTCAACTCGGACCGACCCCACCGGAGCGCCGCCCCCGGCCGGCGAAGTGCTGGGAATCTCAGAACCGGCCGTGAACCCTGGAAAACCGGATGAACTCTGCCCCAAAGACCCAGAACTCGGTGATGAACTCGAATTAAACCCACCAAATTGGGCATTTTTGATCCGCGAAGGATTTCCAGAAATTGAAGACATGGAACAAATCCCCATCCCTTGGGGAGTATCCTGGCCCAAGGAATTTAAATTCGGACAAGGGACGGCGCCGGAATTGAAGAAAAACCCCGGCGCAAGCGAGTGAATAGTACTTTCAACCGTAGATCTGAAATTCCCGCCGTCTACGGACTCCGATGATGAAATCAAAGATACCACTGGAAGCGCCGGGTCATGGGCATTCTGGATCGGGGCCTGGATCGGAGAAAGAAGGTCGGAGGTCGCCGGAATCGTTGCTGAAACATTTGGCGTCGCGATGTACAGTAGTTTCGGAACTTCGCCGGTCGATTTCAGGGAGCTAATGAACTCCGTTTCGTCTGAATTTTGGACCAGAGGATCGATTTTTAGAGACGAATCCAACGGTATACTACTTGTGGCCGGACGATGAACGGACGATGGGGCGATAGATTTCGCCGGAATTTCGGGGTTTTTCGGAACTTTTGACGTGAAATTGGCCGGGCAAACGTGCTCCAATGGACCTGAAATTTTGACAGTAGCCTCGTCTCGTCGAGGCGCATCTGGTGCTATCATTGGCTGGCCGGAATCCGGCTCCAACATGGAGGCGATTTTTGGGCGATTTTTGGCTTATTTTTGGACACTATTCACTGTAGAGAAAAATTTTTGGGGGCTATTGGGTTTTAGGTTTTTTTTTGTTTAGGGTTTAGGGTTTAGGGTTTTTTTTTTTTTAAGTAAAAATTTTATTTTTATACAACCAAAGAGCAGCAAAAATAACACCTAATGGGAGGGGGACTAGGCCAAGACCTCCGCAAAAGGCTATACAATCACAACATCAAAACATAAATAAAGACATACTACAACAGGACAACCCGAAAAACATAAGAACAACAGCCAACAAACCAGTGGGTGCCCCGGAATATATCAAACAAAATAAGACAAAATGGTGGGCAAGGAGAACTCTGCAGTGAACGTCCACCACCTAACGCCCAAGAAAGACGGAAGAAACAAGATCAACCGAAGTCAGGGGGATGCCCGTAGGGCAAACTCGACTGAAGCGCCTTAGTTCGGTAATACCTTCTCTGCTGAGAGCGCGTACGTCCAGGGAGAGGTAAAGATAAACATGCAGTGGTAGAAGAAAGCACCATAGCCTCCGCACCGCCCACACTCTCGGAACCCAAATCAAAAGAAGGCAATGTAGTAGGAACAGGAAGATCAACCAGAGAATTATGAACAACAGGGACAAGCTCAACCACCGGAACTGGAACAACCGTAGAAACAGGAACAACTGCAGCAGAAGACGACACGACCTCACCAATATCATTGGCCTGAGCCGAGAGTCTCTGCTCCGCCGCTAGCTTACTAAGAAGACTCTTAAACTTTTGGCTACGGGATTTCACAGTGCCCGAAGACTCACCAGGACCAGATTCAGTCGGAATATCCTGCAGTATCTCATAATAATTCTTCGTAGAAATAGGCCGAGCCGGATCTTTCCTGAGAACAGGCCAACGTCGTGTACGCTTAGAAACATTCCCTATAAAATCAGTATGACCGGACGGTTGCTGATCAGACGTAACACCATGAGACGGCTGACTAGGAGTCTGAAGTGGGGAATCCGATACAACACCCTTACCATGAGAACGTGGACCCTGGTGCTGCTGATCAAAAGACTGAGGTGCTGGATCAGCCGGACGTTGAGGCCCACGCCGCCTCGGCCTAAACGGCGTAACATTCCTAGAACAAAAATCAATCGAATGACCCAGCAGCATACAGTTAGAGCAAAAATGGGGAACTTTCTCATAAATCACATCAACAATCTGACTATGATCACCCCAGCCGACCCAAATCTTCTCTTGACGAGGCTGAAGCACATCAATCTCAACACAGACCCGAGCAAAAAAACCCCGGGAACCCGCAGCTGTAATCTCATCAACCTTCACCGGATTACCTAAAATCTTCGCGATCGGATATAGGCTTTTTTTATCATAAAGGTGCAGGGGCAAATTAGGAAAACGAACCCAAACAAGAGCAATAGAAGAATCCTCCTCATATTTGAACTCCGGGGTCCATTTAGAAAATCGTACCACCACAGTCCTAATGAAAATCTCAGGTCTCTCCCAAAACTTCAATTAATCCTCCTCACAAGAGAGAGTAAGAACCAAATACCCACGAGGAAGAAATTTAACAGTGTGGGATCCCAGCAAACCACAGCAGGAAAGAGCAGAAATAATATCCGAATTCAGTGTCAAACCCCGGTTCCCAGAAACTCTCCCAATCAAAGCAAATCGAAAAGGAGCAGACAGTGAAGAAATAACCTGTTCCGAGAATAAAATACCTGGAATCCCATCACGAACAGTCGGAACGGGCACCTCATCCATCGAGTCATGAACATCAGCAAAACTCTGAGTCGGTGAAGTTGGAGAGGATCGACGCAAAATATCCCGAAAGGATACCGTAGGAGGAACAGAACGCGCAGAAACAACCTCCGGAGCAACTGGAGCAACTGAATCACTTTTAAAAACAAAAGGAAATGCCGAGTTGACTCGGCCGAGTTGAGAAGAAGACTCAACTGAGTCAACTCGGACCGCCGGCACCAGAGCAGTACCGTCGACCGGCGAAGACATGTAGACCCCAGAACCGGCCAAAGAGTGGTTGAACTCGGATGGACTCGGGTCAAACATGGAGGAAATCAACGATGAACTCGGATTCGACCCACTAATTTGGGCATTTTTTTATAGGCAACGAATTAGCAACAATTGAAGACATGGGACGATTACCCATCACTTGAGGAGTAGACTGGCCAAAGGAATTGCAATTTGAAGCGGAACCAGCGGCGGAATTGACGACGGAAGGCGGCGCATCTAGGGTAATAGGAGGCGCATTTGTAGATCTAAAATTCCGGCTACTACCGGCGGTTTCAGTGAATAGGCGTTGAGGCAAAAGAAGCGCCTTGTCCTCGGGATTCCAGATCGGGGCTTTGATCGGAGAAATATGGCCGGAGTCGGCCGGAATCGAGGATTGAAGGGACGGCGAAACGTGGAACAGTGTTTGCGTGAATTCGCCGGTCGATTTGGGGTAGCAACCAGACTCCGATGAAGCTGAAATTTTGACACAAGAAGCGCCTGGAGTAGACGATTCCAACGGTACCATTATTGAGGCCGGAAAATTGACGGTGACCAGGGCGATGCCATTCGCCGGAAATTTCGCAGATTTCGGATAATCAGATGTGAAATTGACCGGGCAAACGTGCTCCGATGGACCTGAAATTTTGACAGTAGCCTCGTCTCGTCGAGGCGCATCTGGTGGTATCATTGGCCGGCCGGAAACCGGCGCCAACATGGAGGCGATTTTTGGCTTATTTTTTGACACTATTCACTGTAGAGAAGGTTCAGGGTTCAGGGTTTTTTAGGGTTTTTTTAGGGTTTTTTAGGGTTTAGCGTTTAGCGTTTAGGGTTTGGGGTTTGGGGTTTGGGGTTTAGGGTTTAGGGTTTTTTTTTTTTAATAAAAATTTATTTTTATACAACCAAAGAGCAGCACAAATAACACCTAATGGGAGGGGGACTAGGCCAAGACCTCCGCAAAAGGCTATACAATCACAACATTAAAACATAAATAAAGACATACTACAACAGGACAACCCGAAAAACATAAGAACAACAGCCAACAAACCAGTGGGTGCCCCGGAATATATCAAACAAAATAAGACAAAATGGTGGGTAAGGAGAACTCTGCAGTGAACGCCCACCACCTAACGCCCAAGAAAGACGGAAGAAACAAGATCAACTGGAGTCCTGAGGACGCCCGTAGGGCAAACTCGACTGAAGCGCCTTAGTTCGGTAATACCTTCTCTGCTGAGAGCGCGTACGTCCAGGGAGGGGTAAAGATAAACATGCAGTGGTAGAAGAAAGCACCATAGCCTCTGCACCGCCCACACTCTCGGAACCCAAATCAAATGAAGGCAATGTAGTAGGAACAGGAAGATCAATCAGAGAATTATGAACAACAGGAACAAGCTCAACCACCGGAACCGGAACAACCGTAGAAACAGGAACAACTGCAGCAGAAGACGACACGACCTCACCAATATCATTGGCCTGAGCCGAGAGTCTCAACTCCGCCGCTAGCTTACTAAGAAGACTCTTAAACTTTTGGCTACGGGGTTTCACAGTGCCCGAAGACTCACCAGGACCAGATTCAGTCGGAATATCCTGCAGTATCTCATAATAATTCTTCGTAGAAATAGGCTGAGCCGGATCTTTCCTCAGAACAGGCCGACGTCGTGTACGCTTAGAAACATTTCCTATAAAATCAGTATGACCGGACGGTTGCTGATCAGACGTAATACCATGAGACGGCTGACTAGGAGTCTGAAGTGGGGAATCCGATACAACACCCTTACCATGAGAACGTGGACCCTGGTGCTGCTGATCAAAAGACTGAGGTGCTGGATCAGCCGGACGTTGAGGCCCACGCCGCCTCGGCCTAAACGGCGTAACATTCCTAGAACAAAAATCAATCGAATGACCCAGCAGCTTACAGTTAGAGCAAAAATGGGGAACTTTCTCATAAATCACATCAACAATCTGACTATGATCACCCTAGCCGACCCAAATCTTCTCTTGACGAGGCTGAAGCACATCAATCTCAACACAGACCCGAGCAAAAGAACCCCGGGAACCCGCAGCTGTAATCTCATCAACCTTCACTGGATTACCTAAAATCTTCGCGATCGGATATAGGCTTTTTTTATCATAAAGGTGCAGGGGCAAATTAGGAAAACGAACCCAAACAAGAGCAATAGAAGAATCCTCCTCATATTTGAACTCCGGGGTCCATTTAGAAAATCGTACCACCACAGTCCTAATGGAAATCTCAGGTCTCTCCCAAAACTTCAAATAATCCTCCTCACAAGAAAGAGTAAGAACCAAATACCCACGAGGAAGAAATTTAACAGTGTGGGATCCCAGCAAACCACAGCAGGAAAGAGCAGAAATAATATCCGAATTCAGTGTCAAACCCCGGTTCCCAGAAACTCTCCCAATCAAAGCAAATCGAAAAGGAGCAGACAGTGAAGAAATAACCTGTTCCGAGAATAAAATACCTGGAATCCCATCACGAACAGTCGGAACGGGCACCTCATCCATCGAGTCATGAACATCAGCAAAACTCTGAGTCGGTGAAGTTGGATAGGACCGACGCAAAATATCCCGAAAAGATACCGTAGGAGGAACAGAACGCGCAGAAACAACCTCCGGAGCAACTGGAGCAACTGAATCACTTTTAAAAACAAAAGGAAATGCCGAGTTGACTCGGCCGAGTTGAGAAGAAGACTAAACTGAGTCAACTCGGACCGCCGGCACCGGAGCAGTATCGTCGACCGACGAAGACATGTAGACCCCAGAACCGGCCAAAGAGTGGTTGAACTCGGATGGACTCGGGTCAAACATGGAGGAAATCAACGATGAACTCGGATTCGACCCACTAATTTGGGCATTTTTTTATAGGCAACGAATTAGCAACAATTGAAGACATGGGACGATTACCCATCACTTGAGGAGTAGACTGGCCAAAGGAATTGCAATTTGAAGCGGTACCGGCGATGGAATTGATGACGGAAGGCGGCGCATCTAGGGTAATAGGAGGCGCATTCGTAGATCTAAAATTCCGGCTACTACCGGCGGTTTCAGTGAATAGGCGTTGAGGCAAAAGAAGCGCCTTGTCCTCGGGATTCTAGATCGGGGCTTTGATCGGAGAAATATGGCCGGAGTCGGCAGGAATCGAGGATTGAAGGGACGGCGAAACGTTGAACAGTGTTTGCGTGAATTCGCCGGTCGATTTGGGGTAGCAACCAGACTCCGATGAAGCAGAAATTTTTACACAAGAAGCGCCTGGAGTAGACGATTCCAACGGTACCATTATTGAGGCCGGAAAATCGACGGTGACTAGGGCGATGCCATTCGCCGGAAATTTCGCAGATTTCGGATAATCAGATGTGAAATTGACCGGGCAAACGTGCTCCGATGGACCTGAAATTTTGACAGTAGCCTCGTCTCGTTGAGGCGCATCTGGTGGTATCATTTGCCGGCCGGAAACCGGCGCCGACATGGAAGCGATTTTTGGGCGATTTTTGGCTTATTTTTTGACACTATTCACTGTAGACAGGGTTTAGGGTTTAGGGTTCAGGGTTCAGGGTTCAGGTTTTTTTAGGGTTTAGCGTTTAGGGTTTGGGGTTTGGGGTTTAGGGTTTAGGGTTTTAGGGTTTAGGGGTTTAGGGTTTAGGGTTTTTTATTTTAAATTAAATTTTTATTTTTATACAACAAAAAAACAGTACAAATAAAACCTTATGGGAGGGGGACTAGACCAAGACCTCTACATAAAATGCTATACAATCATAACATCAAAACAGAAGTAAAGACATACTACGACAGAGCAACCCGATATGTAGTCAACAGCGGGTGCCCCAGAATACATCAAGCAAAATAAAACACAATGATGGGCAAGGAGAATTCTGCAGTGAACGCCCATCACAGATCGCCCAAAAAAGGCAGAAAACTAGATCAACCTGAATCAGGCGGTCGCCCATAAGGTAACCCCACCTGACTCTTCTAAGTCCTATAAAATCTGCGCATCTGTGAGCGCGTGCGACCTGGGAGTGGCAAGGACTGACAGGCAGTAGTAGGAAGAAGAGCCAAATCAGCCTCTCGAGGACCACTCTCAAGATCAATCGGTAACGGAATAATGGGACCAGAAGCTTTAGAAACTACCATATGTGCCGGAGCAGTGGAAACAATCATCGTGTCTATCACCACTGGAACAACATCAACCGGAGAAGTGCTAGCCCCAGAACTAGACCCCTGAGCATCACCTGCAATAACGGAAGTAACAACCACTGAAATATCTGGAGGAGTAGGCATCTTAGCCACCACAACCTCGGGCTCAAAAAGGACATCCTCTACAATAGCCTCAAAGACAGGAGAAGAAGACGGAGGGCGTGACGAGGAGCAGCCAGCATAATCTCCACCTTGAAAAGAATCTACTGGAATAGAGTGTAGAACTTCAAAAGAGTCATTCAAAGGAGGAGCCTGAGGAGTAACCTGACCAGAAACCTGGCGACGCCTACGTCGCGGCTGAGTCCATCCTGGCTCAGCACTCCCAGAACCTGGAACACTAGTAGGAACCGAACCATGCGGAACACCCTGAGGCTGACCTGAAGACCCTGGATCAGAAGCCGAAGAAGTTTGAGGCCGCTTCCCCTGAGCCTTAGAACGGTCACCAGAAGGACTGTAACCGGAACGAGAGCAGCGCTGCACAGAATGACCTAACACCTGACACTTAGTGCTAAAGAAGGGGACTTTTTCATAAACTACCCCTAAAACCTGTCTGTGACTGCCCCACCCAACCCAGATCTGATCCGGCCGAGGTTGCAAAACATCAAGCTCAACGCAAATGCGAGCAAAAGAACCACGAGAACCATCCGCTGTAATCTCATCCACCATAACAGGGCTCCCTAAAAGCTTACCGATCTGGAAAAGACACTGCTTGTCATATAAATGAAGAGGTAAATCAGGAATCCGAACCCAAATCGGAGTAATCGAAGACTCGGACTCAAACTTAAACTCCGGTGTCCATTTGAAAAAACGAATCGAAACTGTCCCAATAGAAACCAACTTCTGAGACCATAATTTCAGATAATCTCCCTCAACAGAAAAAATAATAACTAAAAAGCCCCGAGGAAGAAATTTAACAGTAAACAAGCCCATGAAACCATAATGAGAAAAAGCAGCCAGGATAGCACTATTGGGTGTAACACCCCGATTCCCTGTAACACGGCCAATCAACATAAATTTAAAAGGCACTGACAGGGAGGAAATAACCTGATCCGGGAAAAGAAGACCCGGGATGCCATCAACAAGAGTCGGCTCAGCAGGCCCACCCAGCAACTCTCCAAACTCTGCAAAGCTCTGTTTGGCTGTAGTAGAGCAATAATATCTCGAAAAGTAGACAAGAGAGGTGAAATTGCACTGGGCTGTCCCGAGTTGAACGCAGGAGATGAATGATTGACTGCCGAGTCAACCCGTCGAGTTCGGCCGAGTGACTCGCCCGAGTCAACTCGTGAGTCACCTACCGGAGATACACCGAAGGCCGGCAAAGGGGAGGAGACCACACAACCGGTGTCCAAACACCGAGACTCGGTCAAACTAGGAGCGAAATCGGCGATTTTGGACGCGTGACTCGGCCGAACACCATCAATTTGGGCGTTTCCGATCGGTGAAGAGTTATCCACAATTGGCGACATGGAACAATTACCCATCCCTGGAATAGTCATCTTACCAAAGGAATTGAAATTTGGAGAAGGGACGGCGGCGGAATTGAAGATACTATCCGACGCAGTCGAGTGAATAGGGCGGAAAATCGTAGATCTGAAATTCCGGCCACAATCGGACACCGATTGGAGCAAGGTTTGAGGGGTTTGAATCATCTTTGTCTGGGCATCACAGATCGGGTCTCCGATCGAACAAATACCATCGGAGGAGGCCGGAATCGAGAAAACCATTGGCGGCGAGTCGGTGAACAGTGAAGTCGCAACTTTGCCGGCCGATTTGGGGTAGCAAACGGACTCCAATTGACTTGATTTTTTGACACAAGATGCGACTGGAGAAGACGAGTCCAATGATACCAAAATCGCAGCAGGACGATGAGCGGTGACCGGCGCGATCAAATTCGCCGGTAAATGCGCACAATTCGGACATTCAGACGTGCAATTGGCCGAGCAAACGGGCTCCGATTGAGCTGAAATTTTGACAGTAGCCTCGTCTCGTCGAGGAGCTTCCGATGGTACCCTTGGCCGGCCGAAAACCGGCGCCGACATGGAGGCGATTTTTTGGGCGATTTGGGGGTTTTTTGGGGCACTATTCACATGGAGAGAAATTTTTTGGGGGCGCAATGGTTTTGGTTTGGTTTAGGGTTTAGGGTTTAGGTTTTAGGGTTTTAGGGTTTAGGGTTTTGGGTTTTAGGGTTTTGGGTTTAGGGTTTAGGGTTTGAGGGGTTCAGCGTTCAGGGGTGAGGGTTGAGGGTTTAGGTTTGGGGTTTGGGGTTTGGGGTTCGGGTTTCAGGTTTAGGGTTTAGGGTTTTAGGGTTTAGGGTTTAGGGTTTAGGGTTTTTTTTTTTTTTT
>NC_133315.1:20930654-20932958 GCF_012295235.1 Primulina huaijiensis
AACATCCTCAACTATATCCTCAAAATCAGGAGAAGAAGACGAAGGGCGAGATGAGGGACAGCCACCGGAAGGTCCACCCAGAAAGGAATCTCCTGGAATACCATGTAAAACCTCAAAAGGGTTACTCAAAGGAGGAGCCTGGGGAGTAACCTGAGTAGAAGCTTGGCGACGCCGATGTCGCTGCTGAATCCATCCTGGCTCAGCACTCCCAGAACCAAGACCACTGGGAGAAACCGAGCCATGCGGAACACCCTGAGGCTGATCCAAAGACCCAGGATCAGTAGCCGAAGAAGGCTGATGCCGCTTCCCCTGAGCCGTGGAACGACCACCAGCAGATCTATAACCCGAACGAGAACAGCGCTGCACAGAATGACCTAACACCTTACACTCCGTGCAAAAGTAGGGGACATTTTCATAAACTACGCCTAAAATCTGTCTGTGACTACCCCACCCCACCCATATCTGAGCCGGACTAGGTTGCAAAACATCAATCTCAACGCAAATGCGGGCAAAAGAACCACGAGAACCATCCGCTGTAATCTCATCCACCATAACAGGATTCCCTAAAAGCTTACCAATCTGAAAAAGACACTGCTTGTCATATAAATGCAGTGGTAAATCAGGAATCCGAACCCAAATCGAAGTAATCGAAGACTCGGCCTCAAACTTAAACTCTGGTGTCCATTTGAAAAAACGAATCAAAACTTTCCCAATAGAAACCAACTTTTGAGACCATAATTTAGATAATCTCCCTCAACAGAAAAAATAATAACCAAAAAGCCTCTAGGAAGAAATTTCACATTAAATGAGCCCATAAAACCATAATGGGAAAAGGCATCCAGGATAGCACTATTGGGTGTAACACCCCGATTTCCTGTAACACGGCCAATTAAGGCAAATTTAAAAGGCACGGACAGGGAAGAAATAACCTGATCCGGGAAAAGAATACCCGGAATGCCATCAACAAGAGTCGGCTCAGCAGGCCCACCCAACAGGTCACCAAATTCTGCAAAGCTCTGTTTGATTGGAGTAGGAGCAATAATCTCTCTAAAAGTAGCCAAGGGAGTGACTGTGGAGGCCGAAACAGTGGCAATGACAGCAGGGGGAGGAAAACCCGAAGGGATGACCTCCGACTGACCACCACCGGACAAAGATTTCGAGATGATAACCAGAAAACCACTACCAACCGGCGACGATGATGTGAGCACAGGACCGGTGACCAGAGGTGAAGAATCGGATGGTAACAGAGGGAACCGATGTTCCTTAACAAATCCAAAAGGTATTTCGACCCCATTATGAATGAAAGTACATAACTGTTCCGCATGAGCTGGCAGTTTCACCTGAGAAGGCGAACGAACTGTGGAACGCACAGGTACAACCGTAGCAGCATTACACAAAGGGCTTACTGCCGAGTCAACACGGCTGAGTTGACTCGGTGACTCGACCGCGTTCACCGGTGAGGTACCAACCGGAGTAGAGCCGAAGGCCGGTGACACAGCGGAGGGGCAGGAACCGGACACAAAACCACCTGAGACGGCCGAAACAGTGCTGAACCGGACTGAACTCGGCGACGAACTCGCTTGTAACCCATGAATTTGGGCGTTTTTGATTGAGCGAATATTTTCTGAAATGGATTGGATAGAAGTGTTACCCATCACCTGTGGAGGCTGTGGTTGAGAGGAATTGAAAAAAGATGCCGCCGTTCTGGAGGAATCGTCGACTGAAGAGTGCGCACCTCGGGTTTGAGCTACTTGAATCTTAGATCTAAAATTCCGGCTAGATGCGGCATGTTCAGGTAACGGGCCTTGGATCACTGGAAGCGCCTTTTCCTGGGCATTACAGATCGGGTTCTCGATCGGAAAAAGTTGACCGGACGCAGCCTNAAGCGCCCATCAGCTACAACCAGAATCAGGTGGTCGCCCATAAGGTAAACCCGCCTGACTCTTTNCTTGATTTTTGGACACAAGATGCGACTTTAGAAGACGATGCCAGTGGTACAGAAATTGTAGCCGGACGATGGACGGTGGCCGGAGCGATCGCCTTCGCCGGAATTTGCGCACAAATCGGGACTTTGGACGTCAAATTGACCGAGCAAACAAGCTCCGATTGACCTGAAATTTTCACAGTTGCCTCATCTCGTCGAGGCGAATCCGATGGTACCATTGACCGGCCGGAAACCGGCGCCGACATGGGGGCGATTTTTTGGGCGATTGGGGGAATTTTGGGGGCACTATTCACATTGAGAGAAATTTTTTTGGTTTGGTTTAGGGTTTAGGGTTTAGGGTTTAGGGTTTTTTTTTTTTT
>NC_133315.1:20937183-20938494 GCF_012295235.1 Primulina huaijiensis
TCACAAGAAAGAGTAAGAACCATATACCCACGAGGAAGAAATCTTACAGAGTGAGAGCCCAGCAAACCAGTGCAAGAAAGAGCAGATAAAATATCCTTATTCGGTGTCAAACCCCGGTTCCCAGAAATGCGCCCGACCAAAGCAAAGCGAAAAGAAGCAGAGAGTGAGGAAATAACCTGATC
Source organism: Primulina huaijiensis (assembly GCF_012295235.1). Taxonomy (NCBI): domain Eukaryota; kingdom Viridiplantae; phylum Streptophyta; class Magnoliopsida; order Lamiales; family Gesneriaceae; genus Primulina; species Primulina huaijiensis. The sequence continues at coordinate 20,937,366 of NC_133315.1, forward strand.
CGAGAAGAATATACCTTGAATGCCATCACGAACTGTCGGAGCAGGCATCTCCTCCATCGAATCAATAACAGCAACAAAACTATGAGCCTGCGAAGTTCGAGAGGAACGACGTAAAATATCCCGAAAGGATACCGTGGGAGGAACACAGCTCCCAGAAACCATCGAAACCTCTGGAACAGGTGCGCGAACATTGTGAACAGCCGAGTCAACTCGCAAAGAACGGCCGAGTGACTCGGCCGAGTCAACTCGGTCCACCACCACCGGAGAGAACCCGTCGGCCGGCGAGAATATGGGAGTCTCAGAACCGGCCATAACACCCTGAAAACCGGACGAACTCGGCCCCGAAAAGACGGAAATCGGTGATGAACTCGAACCAAACCCACCAAATTGGGCGTTTCCGATCGGCAAATTATTTCCTAAAATTGAAGACATAGGACGATTACCCATGCTTTGGGGAGTATTTTCTCCAAAGGAATTTAAATTTGACCCGGTAACAGAGATGGAATTGAAGAAAAACTTCGGTGCAGATGAGTGAATAGTAGTGTCAGCCGTAGATCTGAAATTCCCGCTCACCGGAGACGAATCAGGCGACAAGCCAGGTACCCCAAGATGCGACTTGGAGAGGGGATTACAGATCGGGTCCCCGATCGAACAAACAATGCTGGACAACGCCGGAATCGGAGCTGGAAGCGACGAGTTCGCGGTGAACAGTAAATTCGTTATTTTACCGGCCGATTTGGGGGAGCAAACGAACTCCGTTTCAGCTGAAATTTTGACAAATGATGCGTTTTTAGAAGACGAATCCAACGGTGTATGAATCAAAGTCGGACGATCATCGGAGACCGGTGCGATACTGTTCGCCGTGATCTGCGCATTTGCCGAGCAAAGAACCGTCGATTTGGGTAAGCAAACATGCTCCGATGGACCTGAAACTTGGACAGCCACCTCGTCGCGACGAGGCGCACCGGATCGTACCGGTGGGCGGCCGGAAACCGGCGCCGACATGGGGGCGATTTTTAGGGGGATTTTTTCTTTTTAGGGCACTATTTACTTTCAGAGAAAAATTTTTAGGGGCGAATTGGTTTGGTTTTTTGGTTTAGGGTTTAGGGTTTTTTTTTTTTTTTTTTTT
>NC_133315.1:20938560-20946373 GCF_012295235.1 Primulina huaijiensis
CACCGCCAGATGCGGGGGGGTTAGGCAGACCCCTACCTGTATATACCAACAAAATAGAAATACAAGATAAAACCTAAAGAGAGGGAGACTATACCAAGACCTCTCGAAAGGCTAGTCCGACAACACATAAAAACAAAACATAAACTTGAGTGGCAAATACATGTGCCAAAATTTAACCACTAGGAAAAGCGCATAATAGAAATAACATAAAAGAGCAGCGGTAGATAAATCAAAACAAATCGAAGACTAAAGTCATAAGTCCACGCATGACTGGAACTCTGATATAAGAGGTAATCAAGAGAGAATACCCATAGCCAGCAATGGACGCAGGAAAAGTATAGAACATAATCCACATCACGAGAATCCAAAGGCCGCAAAGGAGAGATAGTGGCTGGCCCCAGCTAAAAACCAAGAACCGCAGAAAATGAGAATGTATGGACCCACTAGCACTGAAGTATCATATAAAAGTGAAAAACAGATCATCCAAATAGCCCAGTGGACAAGGAGAAGCCATGCATCCCTGATCCAGCTCAGCATCCAAAGTGAATCTCGCTAGTCTGGTACCGAGGACCCGCTGAGATACCATGGAGATGATAGAACAAATAGCTGGGGCAAATAGTCAACGTCCCAAGTATGAAAACCGATAGTAACCGCGAATCCAAGAGTGGGCGCACCAGCTGGAGCAAAAAGAGAGCAACCGGAGCACCGGAAGTAAGGCAGGTGTCCGAGCTCATCCAATGAAACAACACACCTGAAAAAATAAGAGTACACGAAAAACACACGAAAAAACGCACACACCCAGAAAAACAAGATCTTAACACACACACGAACGCCTACACACACAGACACACCCAATTTTTTTTTTTTTTTTTTTTTTTAACTGGTACAAAGACGAGTATCATCTGGCCCTGAGATAGGGTAGCCCATAGAGATCTGATCGGGCAAAGGTGTAAACAAGGGTGGAGAGGGAGGATCCGAGAACTAGAGAAAAACGCCTATGCGTATGAGCCTCCAGTGCCAACGCAGCCGCCACCGAATCCCCCTCACGGAAGATATGGGAAATATGAACCTGTCGACCCCTCAAAAGACAAACAAGCCTGGTAACAATGTGGTCTACCTGCCAACTACACCTCCTAGATCTGAGAGTCTGGATAGAAATCTGAGAATCTGTCTCAATCCAAAGTGGAAAAAGGCTGAAATCAGTACAGATAAGGAGACCCCTCCAAATGGCCCACAACTCGGCTCTGACATTGGTCCCGGCACCAATAAACTCACTGAAGGAGAGGATGATCCTGCCGAACGAGTCACGAACAATGCCACCAGCAGAAGAATCACCAGGATTACCTCGAGAGCTCCCATCCACATTCAGTTTGAAACAACCCGCTGGGGGACGAAGCCATCTGACAATCGTCAGTTTGCGGGTTCTCCGATGATGCACCGAGATGCCCATGCGACTGGCGGCATAAAAGAAGCCCAGCCAATGGCTAGGCTTGATAATATGAGCAGAATGAGCCAGTTTAAGGTAAGAAGTGATCTGGGATCTGACAGTTGCCGCAGAGATAGGCAACTGTCGATGTTTGGCATCATTTCTAGCAGTCCAAAGGAACCACAAAATGATGAAGGGGAGAAACTCTATCACATGTCCACCAGGTGACCAGTGTAGGTTCTTCTTCCAAGCACCAAGAAAGAACCTGAAATCTTGGGTTCTAGGGATACGAACCCTGAAGATGGCCCCAAAGTAATGCCAAACAGAACGGGCAATCGGGCCATCGATGAATATGTGGGAAAAAGTCTCGGCCATGTCGCAACATTGACACCGGGACACCAAAGTAACCCCACGCTGCTGAAGCACCTCATCAACAGGAAGCCACTTATGCCAAAATCTCCAAAGAAAGAAAGACATAGTGGGCCTCAGCCAGCTACCCCAACAGGGGGTAAGAATGTCTTGGGTGCCAGCTCTCGCACGAACGGACTCCCAGGCAGATCGAAAAGAAAAGGCGCCATCAGAGCTCAGAGTCCAACGAGCAACATCAGGCTCCCCCTGAACAATAGGAATCAGGGTAATATCCTCAGCAAGAGCTGAACCAACAGTCAATGAGAGCCTATCAAAGTCCCACCCCTCATCCAAGAAGAAGCAGGAGATGCGAATACCACGATCACCACGAACCTGACGCAGAGTGGATAAAGGTGCGTCGCCGAACCAGGTGTCATCCCAAAAGGATAAATCCCCGATTCCGACCCGCCAACGGATGCCATATTCTGCTCTAAACCGAATCTGAAGCATCCTGCGCCATGTAGGAGAAATGTGCCCCCTGATGGAGACATAAGACGGATGCTCAACCCTACAATACTTATTCAGGAGGAATTTCGCCCAGAGGGAAATGCCCTGCCGGAATCTGAACCATAACTTGATCGAGAAACTATCGACAAAGTCTTTCAACTTGCGGAACCCGAGGCCCCCTTCTGAGACAGGGAGGCAAGCACGAGACCATCTGGCCCAATGCCACTTTTTCTCAAGAGGTCGAGACCCCCATAAGAAACCATTGAAAATCAGCTCAAGTCTCTCGATGACCGCCAAAGGAGGATGGATTACCTGGAAGAGATAGATGGGGAGAGAAAGGAGCACACTGCGAATTAGAGTCATACGACTCCCGGGAGACAAGGTGCGGGAATCCCAACCTTCTAATTTCTTCCGAACGGCTTTAAGAATGGGCTCGAAAAGATAACACTTGCGATTTCCTCGGAAAAGAGGAACTCCAAGGTATTTGGTGGGAAGTTGTCCCTCTCTGAAGCCAGTCAAACGAAGAAGTCGAAGTCTAGAACGGGCAGGACAAGTAGGAGCAAGGAAAATAGCGCTCTTAGAAGCATTGACCATCTGTCCCGAGCAATTGGCATAATGCCGAAGAAAATCCATAATGCAACGTATGCCACTGGACCCACCATTAGCAAAAATAATGATATCATCAGCATAGGCTAAGTGGGAAACCAAGGTGTCGCAGCCTGATCGAAAACGAGTATGTGGGAACTGTAAAGAGAGGCGGTTCAACCCCCGAGAAAGATATTCCGCCCCCAGGATGAAGAGGAGCGGAGAAATAGGGTCTCCTTGACGGAGACCCCTGGAGGAGCTGAAGAAACCGGCGGAGGTTCCATTGATATTTAAAGAGAACTTGCAATGGGAAATGCAAGCCGATACCATAGCAACTACTGGAGCCGAGAAGCCAAGCTTACTGAGAATTTGGAGGAGAAAATTCCATTGGACCCGGTCGTATGCCTTGGCCATATCCAACTTGATGATGACATTACCCCCACGAGAGGGAAGATTGAGACTATGTGTAAGTTCCTGGGCAAGAAGGATGTTATCCGAGATAAGCCGGCCAGGAACAAAACCACTCTGATTCGGTGAGATGATCTTCTCGACAACCTTACTCAGACGAGAATAAAGCAATTTCGAAATGATCTTGTTCGTAACATTACAAAGGCTGATGGGGCGAAAATCTGACCAAGAGTGAGCCCCAGCAACTTTCGGAATCAAAGTGATAGTGGTGGCAGTGAAGCCCTGGGGCATCGGGGACCCATGGAAGAAATCCAAAACTGCATCAAGAACATCCTGCTTGATAATGTCCCAGCAGTGCTGGAAGAAAGTCGATGAGAACCCATCGGGTCCTGCAACACTGTCCGGATGGATTGAAAAAACGGTAGCACGAACCTCTTCCAAGGAAGGGTCGGCAGTGAGACAACGGTTCTCTGAATCCGAGATCAGAGGGGTGAAATCAGAAAAATCAGGACAACTCAGGGCAGAAGGCTCTCCACTAAGTAGGTTCTGAAAGAAGGCTGTACCGGAGGTTTGAATGAGAGCAGGAGAAGTGAGACAGACCCCATCCTCCCAAATACGAAAAATCCTATTAACCACACGCCTCTTCCTGACCATATTATGGAAGAGTTTGGTGTTCTTCTCACCATCCTCTAACCATCTGCAGGCAGCTTTTTGTTTCCAAAAATCCGCCTCCATGGCAGTGATGCTAGCAAGATCTTCATTGCATTTGGAGAAGCGAGTCCAGTGCAAATCCGATGGATCAGTCTCACAAGCAACTTCAGCGAGTTTTACAGCGGACTCAGCAGCAGCGATTTTATCAAAGATGTTTCCAAAGACATCTTGATTCCACCATTTGAGGTGACTTTTGAGGCGCTTGAGCTTGACAAATAGCCGAGTCATACCCGTCAGAGGACAGGGATTGTGCCAGTTCAATCGCACGGTCTGAAGAAAATTATGATGTCTCGTCCACATGCTCTGGAACCGAAAGGAACACGGCCCGCGAGCACTAATGGGGGTGGAAATAAGGAGGGGGGAATGATCCGAGACAGTACGAGGAAGATGCTGGACTCGGATAGAGTGGAAATGATCACACCAGTCAGTCGAAACGAAGACTCTATCAAGACGCTTCCAGATGGTTTTATTCGTCCAGGTGAAGGACGATCCTTCAAACCCAGCATCAACTAAACCAGACTCAAGAATGAACTCATTAAAATCATCCATAGGGAGACGTCGCCCACCCGAAGTACCAAGGCACTCACTAGCATCACGAACAATATTGAAATCTCCCCCAACAAGCCAAGGACCCACGTCAGGTTTGATATGGAGCAACGAAGCCCAAAGATCGCGCCTTTCAATATAGTCACATTTGGCATAGACAAAGGAGCAAAATAGAACAGAAGGGAGGAAAGGAGCAGAAACACGGACGTGTAATAGCTGAACATGATCAAGATCACACTGAACTGTAACATCCTCAGAAGAAAAGACCCAAATGTGCCCAGAGATATTAGAAATGACACTGCGAAATCCTAACCTACGGGAAATGAAACGCTTATCAAGCGGAATCATGGGCTCCAAGACGACTAGGACTTTAACACGGTGTTGTTTAACATAGGTATGGAGTCGTTGTTGAGATCCCGGGTTCCCAAGACCCCGAACATTCCAAATGAGGCAATTCATGGGGAACGACCACGGGAAGGGTGCCTTTTCTTCGCCGACTTGTCAGAAACGCGGGACAGCGGACGTTTTTTACTGGGGTCCGTCATGTCGGAGTCCCTATCAAGATCGACAGAATTCCTAGCGTCACAAGATGCAGATCTGCGGGGTGACTGGATGTCATGATCCCTCTCTGACTCAGAAACCAAGAGATTGATCTCGGAGGAGACTAATCCTTGCTGGGAAATTAAATCCTCAAGAAGTGTAGAAGAGACATCAGCCTGAAAAGAGGGACTAGAAGGGATGGAATGGCTGCTATGATTTTCGACGCAAAGAGGAATATGATCCACACCCAGGGGAACGCCGACCTGTGGGGAACCGAGGTCCCCCGCACAATCCACAAAGATAACGTCATCCTCCTCCTCCGCCTCCTTGGCACATGGCTGAGCTAGAGGGGCACATTTAATCGAGAGGGATGACTGGACAGGGCTAGGAATCAAAGTCTCACTGACAACAAGGGGAGGGATGACAAGGGGAATGGAAGATGAAGCTGGTGTATGCTCAGAACACTGTGTGTCGACCTCCTGAGGGGCCTGAACAGGTGATGGGAAAGCAAGTGAATCACATTCTTCCAAGTTCCGAAGAACCTCGAAGGCATTTTCAGAAGCGGATAATGGAGTGGAAAAAACATGCTGTACAGATCTTCGGTTCCGACGACGGTGTCGTCTAACAGCACGTCCTGCCTGAGCCTGAGGCCTCAAAGGCGGGATCAGAGGGGTAGGCAGAAGACCTTCGTGCTGAAAGGGAACCTCAGAAGGAAAAGAGGAAGGGGGAAAAACGGGGTGGGGTACCTGTGATTCTGAGGGAGGCTGAAAAGCAGAGGCGTTGGATCAAGTAGGGCGAGGCGGCCTCGGATTCTTGCCATGAGAATAACAAACAGAAGTAGAATGCCCCAGCATCTTGCAATCAGTACAGTATTCTGGAATCTTTTCATAAACAACATCGATATCCAGAGTATGTGCTCCCCAACCCACCCAGAATTGTTTGATTGGAGTATCCAAAACGTTTATTTCAACGCAAACCCGGGCAAAAGCACCTCGGGAGACATCAGCAGTAAAATCATCAATTTTAACTGGGTTCCCTATAATTTTTGCTAGCGCAAATAAACTAGTCTTTTCGACAAGGTGAAGGGGAAGTTCAGGGAAACGGACCCAGACAGGGCCAATGGGAGATTCCGATTGGAACTGAAATTCAGGGGTCCATTTGGAAAACCGAACACTGAGAGGACCGATGTGCATGGACCCACGCGACCATATACGCGCATAGTCTTCCTCACAAGATAGAATAATGACCAGAAAACCACGAGGAAGGAATTTTAAATCATAAGGTCGCGAAAATCCGATGGTCGCCAAGGACGCAGAGATAGAAGAGTTAGGAACAATCGACCGATTCCCATTGATTTTACCAACAAGGGCAAACTTATAGGGAGCTGCCAGGGATGAAATAACTGAATCGGGAAACCGAATCCCTGGTTTCCCGTTGACGTAAATCGGTTCTGGTATATCAGACATACCATGTCGAACATCGTCAAAACTTTTTTTAATAGATCGGGGAGAAGGAGGCATGAGAGCTTCCTTAAAAGATACAGTAGGTGTAAGAAAAGGACCTGTATTGCCGGGAGACGTCGTGCGAGATGTCGAGTGAGATGTACGGGCGGGTTGACTCGGTAACTCGGCCGGGTTGACTCGGCGGTGACCTGTCGGAGTTGAGGCGTTGGCCGGCGAAGGTGGGGGGAGCTCGGAACCGGTGGTGAAACGGAAAGACTCGGTCGGGAAACGGTTGAAATCGACGGGGAACTCGCTCAAAATCGAAGAACCCACTTGAATTTGGGCGTTTTCGATTTGAGATGTATTTCCAGAAATTGAAGACACCAAAAGTTTACCCATGTCGTGAGGAGTAGATGGTACAAAGGAATTTGAATTTGGTGTATGCACGGCGGCGGAATCGACGGAACAAGGCGGCGCATCAAGGGTTTGAAGGGGCGTTTTCGTAGATCTGAAATTCACGGCAAACGGCGAGGAATCAGACAACGGCACTGGGACCAATGTATGCATCTTGGAGTGGGCATTCCAGATCGGGCCTTGATTTGAAGAACGGTGGTCGGAGCTAGCCGGAATCGGAGAAATCGTGGGCGGCGCACTCGTGAACAGTGCCGTCGGCACTTTGGGAGTTAAATCGGAGGGGCAAATCAACTCCGATTGACATGAAATTTTAACAGTAGACTCGCCTTGAAGAGACGAATCCAACGGTATATCATTTGTAAAAAACGGAGGTGCATTGGTCGGAGACGACTTTTTGGACGGAAAATTTGGAGTTTCGGACATCAAATTGGACGGGCAAATCAACTCCGAATGAGCTGAAAGTTTAGTATGTTGGTCGCCTCGACGAGGCGTTTTAGAGGGACCAGAGAACCGGCCGGGAACCGGCGGCGAACGGCCGGCCGTACTGGAGGCGATTTTTGAGGAGAAAAAATGGGTTTTTTGGGGCACTATTCACTAGAGAGAAAATTTTTTGGGGGCTAATGGGTTTTGGTTTGGTTTAGGGGTTAGGGTTTAGGGTTTAGGGTTTAGGGTTTAGGGTTTAGGGTTTTCGGTTTAGGGTTTAGGGTTTAGGGTTTAGGGTTTAGGGTTTTAGGGTTTAGGGTTTAGGGTTTTAGGGTTTAGGGTTTAGGGTTTAGGGTTTATGGGTTTTTGGGGTTTAGGGTTTAGGGGTTTTTGGGGTTTTAGGGTTTTGGGTTTTTGGGGTTTTAGGGTTTTTGGGGTTTTTGGGGTTTTGGGTTTTTGGGGG
>NC_133315.1:20946414-20946540 GCF_012295235.1 Primulina huaijiensis
GGGTTTAGGGTTTAGGGTTTAGGGTTTTTGGGGTTTTTGGGGTTTAGGGTTCAAGGTTCGGGGTTCAGGGTTCGGGGTTCGGGGTTCGGGGTTTAGGGTTCGGGGTTTAGGGTTTAGGGTTTAGGG
>NC_133316.1:0-10514 GCF_012295235.1 Primulina huaijiensis
ATTTGGATGATCTGTTTTTCACTTTTATATGATACTTCAGTGCTATTGGGTCCATACATTCTCATTTTCTGCGGTTCTTGGTTTTTAGATGGGCCAGCCACTATCTCTCCTTTGCGGCCTTTGGATTCTCATGATGTGGATTATGTTCTATACTTTTCCTGCGTCCATTGCTGGCTATGGGTATTCTCTCTTGATTACCGCTTATATCAGAGTTCCAGTCATGCGTGGACTTCTGACTTTAGTCTTCGATTTGTTTTGATTTATCTACCGCTGCTCTTTTATGTTATTTCTATTATGCGCTTTTCCTAGTGGTTAAGTTTTGGCCCATGTATTTGCCACTCTAGTTTATGTTTTGTTTTTATGTGTTGTCGGACTAGCCTTTCGAGAGGTCTTGGTATAGTCTCCCTCTCTTTAGGTTTTATCTTGTATTTCTATTTTGTTGGTATATACAGGTAGGGGTCTGCCTAACCCCCCCGCATCTGGCGGTGTTTTCCGAAAAAAAATAAAAATAAAAAATAAAAAATAAAAAACCCTAAACCCCTAAACCCTAAACCCTAAACCCTAAACCCCAAGTCATTCGGAGACAGTTTGCCCCGTCAAATCGCCGATCGAAAATACTGTTTTTCCGACCATTTCTTCGCAGTCGCCGATTTCTCGTTTTCCCGGCGATGCTTGCCCACCTCTTGGTTCGCCTACTCCTCCCCTCTCTTTTCCGACCCTTGCCCTGACGTCTTGTGCTCCCATTTCGCCGGAATCATCGAAAAACCAGTCGCCTCCACTGTTCATCGTCTCCTCCACTGGTTTTTGCCCGATTCCGGCCATCTCCGGTAATCTCGTTTCAAATGGAACCCCGATCTGGAATCCTTATGGCCAGACGATGATAATGCCTCAGATTGGAGCCCCAATGCCGTTCCCTAGCGNCCCTATTCACTCGCCTGCGTCGGACATTTGCTTCAATTCCGGCGCCGTCGCCGGGCCAAATTCAAATTCCTTTTGTCAGATTACTCCTCAAAGCATGGGTAATCGATCCATGTCTTCAATTTCGGGAAAGGCTTCGAGGATAAAAAACGCCCAAATTCATGAGTTACAAGCGATTTCGTCACCGAGTTCAGTCCGGTTCAGCACTGTTTCGGCCGTTTCAGGTGGTTTCGTGTCCGGTTCCTGCCCCTCCGCTTTGTCACCGGCCTTCGGCTCTGCTCCGGTTGGTAACTCACCGGTAAACGCGGTCGACTCACCGAGTCAACTCAGCCGTGTTGACTCGGCAGTAAGCCCTTTGTGTAATGCTGCTGCGGTTGTACCTGTGCGTTCCACAGTTCGTTCATCTTCTCAGATGAAACTGCCAGCTCATGCAGAACAGTTAGGTACTTTCATGCATAATGGGGTCGAAATACCTTTTGGATTTGTTAAGGAACATCGGTTACCTCTGTTACCATCCGATTCTTCCCCTTTGGTCACTGGTCCTGTGCTCACATCGTCGTCGCCGGTTGGTAGTGGTGTTCCGGTTATCATCTCGACATCTTTGTCCGGTGGTGGTCAATCGGAGGTCATCGCTTCGGGTTTTCCTACCCCTGCTGTTATTGCCACTATTTCGGCCTCCCCAGTCCCTCCCTTGGCTACTTTTAGCGAGATTATTGCCCCTACTCCAGTCAAACAGAGCTTTGCAGACTTTGGTGACCTGTTGGGTGGGCCTGCTGAGCCGACTCTTGTTGATGGCATTCCGGGTATTCTTTTCCCGGATCAGGTTATTTCTTCCCTGTCCGTGCCTTTTAATTTTGCCTTACTTGGCCGTGTTACAGGAAATCGGGGTGTTACACCCAATAGTGCTATCCTGGCTGCCTTTTCCCATCCTGGTTTTATGGGCTCATTTAATGTGAAATTTCTTCCTCGAGGCTTTTTGGTTATTATTTTTTCTGTTGAGGGAGATTATCTGAAATTATGGTCTCAGAAGTTGGTTTCTATTGGGAAATTTTCGATTCGTTTTTTCAAATGGACACCAGAGTTTAAGTTTGAGGCCGAGTCTTCGATTACTCCGGTTTGGGTTCGGATTCCTGATTTACCACTGCATTTATATGACAAGCAGTGTCTTTTTCAGATTGGTAAACTTTTAGGGAATCCTGTTCTGGTGGATGAGATTACAGCGGATGGTTCTCGTGGTTCTTTTGCCCGCCTTTGCGTTGAGATTGATGTTTTGCAACCTCGTCCGGCTCAGATATGGGTGGGGTGGGGTAGTCACCGACAGATTTTAGGCGTAGTTTATGAAAATGTCCCCTACTTTTGCACGGAGTGTAAGGTGTTAGGTCATTCTGTGCAGCGCTGTTCTCGTTCGGGTTATAGATCTGCTGGTGGTCGTTCCACGGCTAAGGGGAAGCGGCATCAGCCTTCTTCGGCTACTGATCCTGGGTCTTTGGATCAGCCTCAGGGTGTTCCGCATGGCTCGGTTTCTCCCAGTGGTCTTGGTTCTTGGAGTGCTGAGCCAGGATGGATTCAGCAGCGACATCGGCGTCGCCAAGCTTCTACTCAGGTTACTCCCCAGGCTCCTCCTTTGAGTAACCCTTTTGAGGTTTTACATGGTATTCCAGGAGATTCCTTTCTGGGTGGACCTTCCGGTGGCTGTCCCTCATCTCGCCCTTCGTCTTCTTCTCCTGATTTTGAGGATATAGTTGGGGATGTTCCTTTTGAGCCTGAGGTTGTGGTTGCTTCGGTGCTTTCTCCTCCGGCCATTTCTGTAGTGGTTTCTTCTGTTCTTTCTGATGATATTCAAGGTGCTCGTGCTGAGGTGAGTTCTCATCCGGTAGATGTGATCCCAGTTGTTCCTGATCCGGTGATTGTTTCCTCAGTTCCGATGCAGCTGGTTGATCCTCCAGCTTCTGTTTCAGTTACTCCTTTACAGATCGACCTTGGGAGTGGTCCTAGTGTGGCTGAGTTGGCTCTTCCCCCTACTACTGCCTGTCGGTCTTTGCCACTACCAGGTCGTACGCGCTCTCAGAAGCGCAGGTTTTACAGGACTCAGAAGAGTCAGGCGGGTTTACCTTATGGGCGACCACCTGATTCTGGTTGTAGCTGATGGGCGCTTACTGCAGGATTCTCCTTGCCCATCCATTTGTNTAAAAAAAAAAAAAAAACCCTAAACCCTAAAACCCTAAAACCCTAAACCCTAAAACCCTAAACCCTAAACCCTAAACCATTCGCCCCCAAAAAATTTTCTCTCTAGTGAATAGTGCCCCAAAAAACCCATTTTTTCGCCCATAAATCGCCTCCAGTACGGCCGGCTGTTCGCCGCTGGTTCCCGGCCGGTTTGCCGGTCCATCGGAAACGCCTCGTCAAGGCGACCAACATACTAAAATTTCAGTTCAATCGGAGCTGATTTGCCCGTCCAATTTCATGTCCGAAAATTCGAATTTTCCGGCCCAAAAGTCGTCTCCGACGATTTCAACTCATTTTCTTGCAAATGATATACCGTTGGATTCGTCTGTTCAAGGCGAGTGTACTGTTAAAATTTCATGCCAATCGGAGTTGATTTGCCCGTCCGTTTTACCTCCCAAAGTGCCAACAGCACTGTTCATCCGTGCGCCGCCCACAATTTCTTCGATTCCGGCTAGCTCCGACCACCATTCTTCAAAACAAGGCCCGATCTGGACTGCCCACGCCACGACGCGTCCATTGGTACCAGTGCCGTTATCGGATTCTTCACCGATTGACGTAAATTTCAGATCTAATATCTCGCCCCTCCAAACCCTCGCTGCGCCGCCTTGTTCCGTCGATTGCGCCGCCGTCACTACTCCAAATTCTAATTCCTTTGTACCGTATACTCCTCAAGACATGGGTAACCCTTCGGTGTCTTCAATTTTTGGAAATACATCTCCAAGCGAAAAAGCCCAAATTAGAGTAAGTTCATCGATTTCAAGCGAGTTTCCCGTCGATTTCGGCCGTCTCCCGACCGATTCTTTCCGTTTCACCACCGGTTCTGTGCTCCCCCCACCTTCGCCGACCCACGCTTCAGCTCCGACCGGTCGCCGCCGAGTCAACCCGGCCGAGTTACCGAGTCCACCCGCCAGCACAGCTCACCCGACAACTCGCACGACGTCTACCGGCAATACAGGTACTTTTCTTTCACCTACCGTCTCTTTTAAGGATGCTCTCACGCCTCCCTCTCCCCGATCTATTAAAAAAAGTTTTGATGATGTTCGACATGGTATGTCTGATATCCCAGAACCGATTTACGTCAACGGGAAACCACGGATTCGGTTTCCCGATTCAATTATTTCATCCTTGACAGCTCCCTACAAGTTTGCCCTTGTTGGTAAAATCAATGGGAATCGGTCGATTGTTCCTAATTCTTTTATCTCTGCGTCCTTGGCGACCATTGGATTCTCGCGACCTTATGATTTAAAATTCCTTCCTCGTGGTTTTCTTGTCATTATTCTATCTTGTGAGGAAGATTATGCGCGTATATGGTCGCGTGGATCCATGCACATCGGTCCTCTCAGCGTTCGGTTTTCCAAATGGACCCCTGAATTCCAGTTCCAATCGGAATCTCCCATTGCCCCAGTCTGGGTCCGCTTCCCTGAACTCCCTCTTCACCTTTTTGACAAGAATAGTTTATTTGCGCTAGCAAAAATTATAGGGAACCCAGTTAAACTTGATGATTTTACTGCTGATGTATCCCGGGGTGCCTTTGCCCGAGTTTGCGTTGAAATAAACGTTTTGGATACTCCGATCAAACAGATCTGGGTGGGTTGGGGAGAACATACTCTGGATATCGATGTTGTTTATGAAAAGATTCCACACTACTGTACTGATTGCAAGATGCTGGGGCACTCTACTTCTGTTTGCTATTCTCATGGCAAGAATCCTAGGTCGCCTCGTCCCACTCGATCCAACGCCTCTGCCTTTCAGCCTCCCCAAGAATCAAAGGGACCCCAACCAGTTTCCTCCCCTTCTTATTTCCCTTCTGAGGTTCCCTATCAGAAGGAGAGTCTCCTGCCTACCCATATGATCCCGCCTTTGAGGCCTCAGGCTCAGGCAGGACATGCTGTTAGACGACACCGTCGTCGGAACAGAAGATCTGCACAGCCTGCTTCTTCCACTCCATTACACGCTTCTGAAAATGCCTTCAAGGTTCTTAGGAACTTGGACGAATGTGATTCACTTGCTTACCCTCCACCTGTTCAGGTCCCTCAGGAGGTTGATAAACAGTGTTCTGAGCATACCCCAGCTTCGATTCCCCTTGTCATCCCTCACCTTGTTGTCAGTGAGACTTCGATTCCTAGCCCTGTCCAGTCATCCCTCTCGATTAAATGTGCCCCTCTAGCTCAGCCATGTGCCAAGGAGGCGGAGGAGGAGGATGACGTTATCTTTGTGGATTGTGCGGGGGATCTCGGTTCCCCACTGGTCGGTGTTCCCCTGGGTGTGGATCAAATTCCTCTTTGCGTGGAAAATCATAGCAGCCATTCCATCCCTTCTAGTCCCTCTTTTCAGGCTGATGTCTCTTCCACACTTCTTGTGGACTTAATTTCCCAGCAAGGATTAGTCTCCTCCGAGATCAATCTCTTGGTTTCTGAGTCAGATAGGGATCATGACATCCAGTCACCCCGCCGATCTGCATCTTGTGATGCTAGGAACTCTGTCGATCTTGATAGGGACTCCGACATGACGGATCCCACCAAAAAACGTCCGCTGTCCCGAGTCTCTGACAAATCAGCGAAGAAACGGCACCCCTCTCGTGGTCGTTCCCCATGAATTGCCTCATTTGGAATGTTAGAGGTCTTGGGAACCCGGGATCTCAACAACGGCTACATACCTATGTTAAACAACATCGTATTAAAGTCCTAGTCGTCTTGGAGCCCATGATTCCGCTTGATCAGCGTTTCATTTCCCGTAGGTTAGGATTTCGCAGTGTCATTTCTAATATCTCTGGGCACATTTGGGTCTTTTCTTCTGAGGATGTTAACGTTGAGTGTGATCTTGATCATGTCCAGCTATTACACGTCCGTATTTCTGCTCCTTTCCTCCCTTCTGTTCTCTTTTGCTCCTTTGTCTATGCCAAATGTGACTATATTGAAAGGCGCGATCTTTGGGCTTCGTTGCTCCATATCAAACCTGAAGTGGGTCCTTGGCTTGTTGGGGGAGATTTCAATATTGTTCGCGATGCCAGTGAGTGCCTTGGTACTTCTGGTGGGCGACGTCTCCCTATGGATGATTTTAATGAGTTCGTTCTTGAGTCTGGATTAGTTGATGCTGGGTTTGAAGGGTCGTCCTTCACCTGGACGAATAAAACCATCTGGAAGCGTCTTGATAGAGTCTTCGTTTCGACTGACTGGTGTGATCATTTTCACTCTATCCGAGTCCAGCATCTTCCTCGTACTGTCTCGGATCATTCCCCCCTCCTTATTTCCACCCCCATTAGTGCTCGCAGGCCGTGTTCCTTTCGGTTCCAGAGCATGTGGACGAGACACCATAATTTTCTTCAGACCGTGCGATTGAACTGGCACAATCCCTGTCATCTGACAGGTATGACTCGGCTCTTCGTCAAGCTCAAGCGCCTCAAAAGTCACCTCAAATGGTGGAATCAAGATGTCTTTGGAAACATCTTTGATAAAATCACTGATGCTGAGTTCGCTGTGAAACTCGCTGAAGTTGCTTGTGAGACTGATCCATCGGATTTGCACTGGACTCGCTTATCCAAATGCAATGAAGATCTTGCTAGAATCACTGCCATGGAGGCGGATTTTTGGAAACAAAAAGCTGCCTGCAGATGGTTAGAGGATGGTGAGAAGAACACCAAACTCTTCCATAATATGGTCAGGAAGAGGCGTGTGGTCAATAGGATCTTTCGTATCTGGGAGGATGGGGTCTGTCTCACTTCTCCTGCTCTCATTCAAAGCTCCGGTACAGCCTTCTTTCAGAACCTGCTTAATGGAGAGCCTTCTGTCCTGAGTTGTCCTGATTTTTCTGACTTCACTCCTCTGATCTCGGATTCAGAGAACCGTTGTCTCACTGCCGACCCTTCCTTGGAAGAGGTTCGTGCTACAGTTTTTTCCATTCATCCGGATAGTGTTGCAGGACCCGATGGGTTCTCCTCGACTTTCTTCCAGCACTGCTGGGACATTATCAAGCAGGATGTTCTTGATGCGGTTTTGGATTTCTTCCATGGGTCCCCGATGCCCCAGGGCTTCACTGCCACCACCATAACTTTGATTCCGAAAGTTGACGGGGCTCAATCCTGGTCAGATTTTCGTCCCATCAGCCTTTGCAATGTCACGAACAAGATCATCTCAAAATTGCTTTATTCTCGTCTGTGCAAGGTTGTCGAGAAGATCATCTCACCGAATCAGAGTGGTTTTGTTCCTGGCCGGATTATCTCTGACAATATCCTTCTTGCCCAGGAACTTACACATAATCTCAATCTTCCCTCTCGTGGGGGTAATGTCATTATCAAGTTGGATATGGCCAAGGCATACGACCGGGTCCAATGGCATTTTATCCTCCAAATTCTCAGTAAGCTTGGCTTCTCGGCTTCTGTAGTTGCTATGGTATCGGCTTGCATTTCCCATTGCAAGTTCTCTTTGAATATCAATGGCACCCCCGCCGGTTTCTTCAGTTCCTCCAGGGGTCTCCGTCAAGGAGACCCTATTTCTCCGCTCCTCTTCATCCTGGGGGCGGAATATCTCTCTCGGGGGTTGAACCGCCTCTCTTTACAGTTCCCGCATACTCGTTTTCGATCAGGATGCGACACCTTGGTCTCCCACTTAGCCTATGCTGATGATATCATTATTTTTGCTAACGGCGGGTCCAGTGGCATACGTTGCATTATGGATTTTCTTGGGCATTATGCCAATTGCTCGGGACAGATGGTCAATGCTTCTAAGAGCGCTATTTTCCTTGCTCCTAGTTGTCCTGAGCGTTCTAGACTTCGACTTCTTCGTTTGACTGGCTTCAGAGAGGGACATCTTCCCACCAAATACCTTGGAGTTCCTCTTTTCCGAGGAAATCGCAAGTGTTCTCTTTTTGAGCCCATTCTTAAAGCCGTTCGGAAGAAATTAGAAGGTTGGGATTCCCGCACTCTGTCTCCCGGGAGTCGTATGACTCTAATTCGCAGTGTGCTCCTTTCTCTCCCCATCTATCTCTTCCAGGTGATCCATCCTCCTTTGGCGATCATCGAGAGACTTGAGCTGATTTTCAATGGTTTCTTATGGGGGTCTCGACCTCTTGAGAAAAAGTGGCATTGGGCCAGATGGTCTCGTGCTTGCCTCCCCGTCTCAGAAGGGGGCCTCGGGTTCCGCAAGTTGAAAGACTTGGTCGATAGTTTCTCGATCAAGTTATGGTTCAGATTCAGGCAGGGCATTTCCCTCTGGGCGAAATTCCTCCTGAATAAGTATTGTAGGGCAGAGCATCCGTCCTATGTCCCCATCCGGGGGCACATTTCTCCTACGTGGCGCAGAATGCTTCAGATTCGGTTTAGAGCAGAGTATGGCATCCGTTGGCGGGTCGGCATCGGGGACTTATCCTTTTGGGATGACACCTGGTTCGGCGACGCACCTTTATCCACTCTGCGTCAGGTCCGTGGTGATCGTGGTATTCGCATCTCCTGCTTCTTCTTGGATGAGGGGTGGGACTTTGATAGGCTCTCATTGGCTGTTGGCCCAGCACTTGCTGAGGATATTACCCTGATTCCTATTGCTCAGGGGGAGCCTGATGTTGCTCGTTGGACTCTGAGCCCTGATGGCGCATTTTCTTTTCGTTCTGCCTGGGAGTCCGTTCGTGCGAGAGATGCCATACAAGACATTCTTACCCCCTGTTGGGGTAGCTGGCTGAGGCCCACTATGTCTTTCTTCCTTTGGAGATTTTGGCATAAGTGGCTTCCTGTTGATGAGGTGCTTCAGCAGCGTGGGGTTACTTTGGTGTCTCGGTGTCAATGTTGCGACATGGCCGAGACCTTTTCCCACATATTCATCGATGGTCCCATTGCCCGTTCTGTATGGCATTACTTTGGGGCCATCTTCAGGGTTCGTATCCCTCGAACCCAAGATTTTAGTTTCTTTCTTAGTGCTTGGAAGAAGAACCTACACTGGTCACCTGGTGGACATGTGGTAGAGTTTCTCCCCTTCATCATTATGTGGTTCCTTTGGACTGCTAGAAATGATGCCAAGCATCGACAGTTGCCTATCTCTGCGGCAACTGTCAAATCCCAAATCACTTCTTACCTTAAACTGGCTCATTCTGCTCATATTATCAAGCCTATCCATTGGCTGGGCTTCTTTTATGCTGCCAGTCTCATGGGCATCTCGGTGCATCATCGGAGAACCCGCAAAATGACGATTGTCAGATGGCTTCGTCCCCCAGCGGGTTGTTTCAAATTGAATGTGGATGGGAGCTCTCGAGGTAATCCTGGTGATTCTTCAGCTGGTGGCATTGTTCGGGACTCGTTCGGCAAGATCATCCTCTCCTTCAGTGAGTTTATTGGTGCCGAGACCAATGTCAGAGCCGAGTTGTGGGCCGTTTGGAGGGGTCTCCTTATCTGTATTGATTTCAGCCTTTTTCCTCTGTGGATTGAGACAGATTCTCAGATTTCTATCCAGACTCTCAGATCTAGTAGGTGTAGTTGGCAGGTAGACCACATTGTTACCAGGATTGTTTGTCTTTTGAGGGGTCGACAGGTTCATATTTCCCATATCTTCCGTGAGGGGAATTCGGTGGCGGATGCGTTGGCACTGGAGGCTCATACGCATAGGCGTTTTTCTCTGGTTCTAGGATCCTCCCTCTCCACCCTTGTTTANTAAAAAAAAAAAAAAAAAAAAACCAAAAAACAAAAAAAACAAAAAGAAAAAAGTGTGGGTGTGTCTGTGTGTGTAGGCGTTTGTGTGTGTGTGTTAAGATCTTGTTTTTCTGGGTGTGTGCGTTTTTTCGTGTGTTTTTCGTGTACTCTTATTTTTTCAGGTGTGTTGTTTCATTGGATGAGCTCGGACATCTGCCTTACTTCCGGTGCTCCGGATGCTCTCTTTTTGCTCCAGCTGGTGCGTCCACTCTTGGATTCGCGGTTACTATCGGTTTTCATACTTGGGGCGTTGACTATTTGCCCCAGCTATTTGTTCTATCATCTCTTGGGTATCTCAGCGGTTCCTCGGTACCAGACTATCGAGATTCACTTTGGATGTTGAGCTGGATCAGGGATGCATGGCTTCTCCTTGTCCACTGGGCTAGTTGGATGATCTGTTTTTCACTTTTATATGATACTTCAGTGCTAGTGGGTCCATACATTCTCATTTTCTGCGGTTCTTGGTTTTTAGATGGGCCAGCCACTATCTCTTCTTTGCGGCCTTTGGATTCTCGTGATGTGGATTATGTTCTATACTTTTCCTCCGTCCATTGCTGGCTATGGGTATTCTCTCTTGATTACCTCTTATATCAGAGTTCCAGTCATGCGTGGACTTATGACTTTAGTCTTCGATTTGTTTTGATTTATCTACCGCTGCTCTTTTATGTTATTTCTATTATGCGCTTTTCCTAGTGGTTAA
>NC_133316.1:10711-20275 GCF_012295235.1 Primulina huaijiensis
AAAAAATCGCCTCCATGTCGGCGCCGGTTTTCGGCCGGCCAAGGGTACCATCGGAAGCGCCTCGACGAGACGAGGCTACTGTCAAAATTTCAGCTCAATCGGAGCCCGTTTGCTTGGCCAATTGCACGTCCGAATGTCCGAATTGTGCGCATTTACCGGCGAATTCGATCGCGCCGGTCACCGCTCATCGTCCGGCTGCGATTTTGGTATCATTGGACTCGTCTTCTCCCGTCGCATCTTGTGTCCAAAAATCAAGTCAATCGGAGTCCGTTTGCTGCCCCAAATCGACCGGCAAAGTTGCGAAATTACTGTTCACCGACTCGCCGCCTACATTTTTGTCAATTCCGGCGGATTTCGATGGTAGTTGTTCAATCGGCGCCCCGATCTATAATACCCACTCCAAGGCGCTTCCATTGGTACCAGCCATGACGTCTAATTCTTCTCCGGTGGCCGGGAATTTCAGATCTACGATTTTACGCACTATTCACTCGCCTGCGTCGGCTATTCACGTCAATTCCGCCGCCGTCCCTTCTCCGAATTTCAATTCCTTTGGTAAGATGCCTATTCAAGGGATGGGTAATCGTTCCATGTCGCCAATTGTGGATAATTCTTCAGCGATCGGAAACGCCCAAATCGATGGTGTTCGGCCGAGTCAAGCGTCAAAACTCGTCGATTTCGCTCCTGGTTTGGCCGATTCTCGGTGTTTGGTCGCCGGTTCTGTGGTCTCCTCCCCTTCGCCGGCCTTCGGTGTCTCTCCGGTTGGTGACTCACTAGTTGACTCGGTCGAGTCAATCGGCCGAACTCGGCGGGTTGACTCGGCAGTCGACCATTCATCTCCTGCGTTCAACTCGGGACAGACAAGTGCAGTTTCACCTCTCTTTTCTACTTTTTGGGATGTTATTGCTCCTACTCCAGCCAAACAAAGCTTTGCCGAGTTTGGAGAGTTGCTGGGTGGGCCTGCTGAGCCGACTCTTGTTGATGGCATCCCGGGTCTTCTTTTCCCGGATCAGGTTATTTCTTCCCTGTCAGTGCCTTTTAAATCTACGTTGATTGGTCGCGTTACAGGGAATCGGGGTGTTACACCAAATAGTGCTATCCTGGCTGCTTTTTCCCATTATGGTTTCATGGGCTCGTCTACTGTTAAATTTCTTCCTCGGGGCTTTTTGGTTATTATTTTTTCTGTTGAGGGAGATTATCTGAAATTATGGTCTCAGCAGTTGGTTTCTATTGGGACAGTTTCGATTCGTTTTTTCAAATGGACACCGGAGTTTAAGTTTGAGTCTGAGTCTTCGATTACTCCGATTTGGGTTCGGATTCCTGATTTACCTCTGCATTTATATGACAAGCAGTGTCTTTTCCAGATCGGTAAGCTTTTAGGGAACCCTGCTATGGTGGATGAGATTACAGCGGATGGTTCTCGTGGTTCTTTTGCTCGCATTTGCTTTGAGCTTGATGTTTTACAACCTCGTCCGGATCAGATCTGGCTTGGGTGGGGCAGTCACCGACAGGTTTTAGGGGTCGTTTATGAAAAAGTCCCCTTCTTTTGCACTAAGTGTCAGGTGTTAGGTCATTCTGTGCAGCGCTGCTCTCGTTCCGGTTACAGTCCTTCTGGTGACCGTTCTAAGGCTCAGGGGAAGCGGCCTCAAACTTCTTCGGCTTCTGATCCAGGGTCTTCAGGTAAGCCTCAGGGTGTTCCACATGGTTCGGTTCCTACCAGTGTTCCAGGTTCTGGGAGTGCTGAGCCAGGATGGACTCAGCAGCGACGTCGGCGTCGCCAGGTTTCTGGTCAGGTTCCTCCTCCGGCTCCTCCTTTGAGTAACTCTTTTGAAGTTCTACACTCTATTCCAGTAGATTCTTTTCAAGGTGGAGATTCTGTTGGCTGCTCCCAGTCACGCCCTCCGTCTTCTTCTCCTGTCTTTGAGGTTATTGTAGAGGATGTCCTTATTGAGGCCAAGGTTGTGGTGCCTCAGATGCCTACTCCTCCAGATATTTCAGTGGTTGTTACTTCCGTTATTGCAGGTGATGCTCAGGGGTCTAGTTCTGGGGCTAGCACTTCTCCGGTTGATGTTGTTCCAGTGGTGATAGACCCGATGCTTGTTTCCACTGCTCCGGCACATATGGTCGTTTCTAAAGCTTCTGGTCCCATTATTCCGTTACCGATTGATCTTGGGAGTGGTCCTCGAGTGGCTGATTTGGCTCTTCTTCCTACTACTGCCTGTCAGTCCTTGCCACTCCAAGGTCGCACGCGCTCACAGATGCGCAGATTTTATAGGACTCAGAAGAGTCAGGTGGGGTTACCTTATGGGCGACCGCCTGATACAGGTTGATCTAGTTTTCCGCCTTTTTTGGGCGATCTGTGATGGGCGTTCACTGCAGAATTCTCCTTGCCCATCGTTGTGTTTTATTTTGCTTGATGTATTCTGGGGCACCCGCTGTTGACTGCATATCGGGTTGCCCTGTCGTAGTATGTCTTTACTTCTGTTTTGATGTTATGATTGTATCGCCTTTTATGTGGAGGTCTTGGTCTAGTCCCCCTTCCATAAGGTTTTATTTGTACTGCTCTTTTGTTGTATAAAAATAAAAATTTTATTAAAAAAAAAACCCTAAACCCTAAACCCTAAACCCTAAACCCCAAACCAAACCAGGAAAAATGCTCTCAACCCAAAAAACCCAAAAAAACACCTAAAAATCGCCCAAACTTGCTGTCCCCGCCGCCATGATGCCGCCGCCGGTTCCCGGCCGGTTCACCACACCACCCGACGCGCCGCCCCCCAACGACCAACATATCCAAAAATCGTCGCCATCGGACCATGTTTGCTCATCCAAATCGCCGACTGAAATTCCGCAATTCACGGCCGTTCTCGCGCCGACTGTCTCCGCCGGTCCTATTGCCGCCGCACCTACATCAATCGATGCGCCTCTTCAAGGCGACCTTGGTGTCCAAAAATCATGCAATTTGGAGTCCATTTGTCCACCTAATTCCGACATGGAAGTCTCGCCGTCACTGTTCACGCCGAGCTCCATCGTGTTTTCTTCGATTCCGGCCAGATCCGGCCATGTTGATTTGATCGAAAGCCAGATCTTGAATCCTATTCCTGAGACGATCTCAATTTCACTGGCCCCGTCCCAAACAACGTTGATCTCCGATCGGAATTTCGGATCTACCGATTTTCCTCCACAAACCCTAGGTGCGTCTCACTTCAACTCCAATTACTCCGGCGTCGTAGCTTCAAATCTTAATTCTTTTCAGCCGTGTAATGTTCATTTCATGGGTAATCGTTTGCCTCATTCAATTGCCGGAAATACGCCGGTGATCGGAAACGCCCAATTTGTGGGTTTTCCATCCAATTCGCCTCTTTCACATGTTCAATTGACCCCTCATCCGTCCGATTCTGTTGGATTGAAGACCGGTTCTGAGCTCCCCTTGACATCGCCGTCGATCGCTGCTGCTCCGGCCGGTGACTCGCGAGTTGACTCGGCTGAGTCACTCGGCCGTTCCACCCATGTCAACTCGGCAGTACACTCTTTGCCACCTTTGGTCAATTCTAGCTCGGTTTTTTCTGTACCGCCTACGGTGTCTTTTCGAGACGTCTTATGCCCACCGTCTCCTCGCACGGTGAATAAAAGCTTTGAAGACGTGCGCAACTCCATGGATGAGATGCCTCTGCCGTCTCTTCGGGATGGTATGCCGGGTATCCGTTTCCCGGATGAGGTAATCTCTTCTTTAATTGAACCCTTTAAGTTTGCTTTGGTTGGTAAAATCTCGGGCAATAGATCACTAGTTCCCAATTCTCAGATTTCTTTGGCTTTTTCCAAGATGGGATTAGTGCGGTCTTTTGATTTAAAATTCTTGCCCCGTGGTTTTCTTGTTATTTCCCTCTCTTGTGAAGAGGATTATGCACGCATCTGGACGAGAGGGAATATGTATGTAGGGCCACTGGGGATTAGATTCTCTAAGTGGACACCTGAATTTAAGTTGCATGAGGAATCTCCTATTGCTCCAGTCTGGATCCGTTTTCCGGATTTACCCCTGCATTTGTTTGATAAGCGTATTCTTTTTTCTCTTGCTAAAATTGTGGGTAAGCCGGTGAAAATGGATGACCACACCGCCAATGTTTCTAGAGGGGCTTTTGCCAGAGTTTGTGTGGAGATTAATGTTTTGGAGCCCCTTATTCAAAAGATTTGGGTTGGTTGGGGTGAACATACCCAGGAGATTGATGTTATATATGAGAAAATCCCTGCGTATTGCATTGATTGCAAGATGTTGGGACATGCGACTAGCGTGTGTTATTCCCATGGGAAGAACCCCAGGCCTTCTAGGCCCAAGCCAGCTGATCCTTTGCGTCAGCAGTCTGCTGCTCCTTCAGTCCAAAAACCCCAAGGGGGTGCCACTCCTGTATTCCATCCGGGACCCCAGCCCCAGCTTCAAGAAATTGGTGATGGTCCCAGACGAAGAAGGAGGAGGCGGTCAGTGCGTCGGGGTCCTCCAGCTGGAGTTCCCCCTTCAGGTCCTTCTGTTTCACAGCCTGTGGTTTCCTCAAATGCCTTTGAAGTTCTGTCACCCTTGCATGATGAGGCTCCGTGTTTTGATGCTAGTGGATTGGTTGATCACAATCCTGACCTTGGATCTCACTTGGGCCGTGTGGGTGTTGCTATCTCTGTGGACACTCTTGTTGCGAAGATTCCTGTTGCTGATGTTGATACTGATCGTGCGGGGCCATCCACCATTGAGGTCTTACCTCTCGATTTGGCAGGTGTGTCAGCCCAATCTTGGGCTCGTGGTGTGGAGGGGGAGGGTATTGGTTCTTTTGAGGTTTGTGCCGATGAGCTCAAACCTCCGATTATTGCTCCCGTTCTTTGCATTGAGAATAATAGTTGCCACTCTATCCCCTCCATTTCTTCTTCGTTAGAGATTTCTTCTCATTTTGAGGACTTGGTTGCTCGACAGGGGTCCCCTCTTTGTGAGACTTTTGTTCGAGAGGTATCTACAGATGAGCCTGATCAGGATTTTGATAGACATTCTGAGTCTGGGGATGGTCGTGCGTCTGAGGAGTGTAATCAGGATGTCGATATGAACGATGTGAAGAAAAGAAAAAAGGATGATCCTCGTAGGTTGTCCAAGAAGAAGGTGAGCGCTTCTGCGTCTCATTCCCCATGAATTACCTAATCTGGAATATCCGGGGACTTCGGAACTCGGAGTCCCAACAGAGGCTTCATGCCTTAGTTAAGGAGAAACAGATTAAGGTTTTGGCTATTCTAGAGCCGATGATTACTTTGGATCAGAGATTCATGACTCGTCGTTTGGGATTTTCTAGAGTCATTTCGAATCTCTCTGGTCATATTTGGGTCTTTTTTTCTGCTGATGTGCAGGCTGAGTGTGTATTTGATCATGACCAGTTCCTTCACATTAAAGTCTCTGCTCTTTTTTTGCCGACTTCTGTTTTTTGTTCTTTTGTTTACGCCCGATGTGACTACATTGAGCGTCGGGATCTTTGGGCTTCCTTACTTCAGGTTAAGCCTGATCTGGGTCCTTGGCTTGTTGGTGGGGATTTTAATGTTGTTAGAGATGCCTCTGAGTGTATGGGCACCCGTGGTGGTAGATTGCTACCAATGGAGGAGTTCAACACTTTCATTTTGGATTCTGGTTTGGTTGATGCTGGTTTTGAGGGGTCTTCGTTCACCTGGACGAATAAGACCATTTGGAAGCGGTTGGATAGGGTGTTGGTTTCGGTTGACTGGGGAGATCATTTTAGCTCTATTCGTGTAGAGCATCTTAGTCGTTCGGTCTCCGACCATTGTCCGCTTTTGATTACCGCTCCTGTTTTTGCCCGTGGGCCGAGCTCTTTTCGTTTCCAGCGAATGTGGCTTAGGCATCATGGTTTCTTGCAGACTGTCCGGCTCAATTGGCATTTACCTTGCAGTCTCGTTGGAATGCCTCGTCTTGTTGCCAAGTTAAAGCGCCTCAAGCGTCACCTCTCGTGGTGGAATCGGGATGTTTTTGGTAATCTCTTCGATAAACTCACTGCGGCTGAGGAGGCTGTACGGTCTGCTGAGGCTTCTTGTGAATCAGACCCTTCTGAGTTTAATTGGACTGCCCTGTCCGATCGCAATGTGGATCTGGCTCGTGTCACCGCCATGGAGGCGGATTTTTGGAAACAAAAAGCTGCATGCAACTTGCTTGAGGATGGTGAGCGGAACACCAAACTCTTTCATAACATGGTTAAGCAGAAGCGTGTGGCGAATAAGATATTCCGCATCTGGGATAATGGGGTTTGCCTGACATCTCTTGATTTGATTCAGCAGTCGGGTGCCTCATATTTTCAAGGATTTCTTACCGGGGATCCCTTTGTTCTTGATCGTCCTGATTTTTCGGGATTTCCTTCGGTGATATCTGACATGGAGAATACTGGTATTGCTGCAACCCCTTCTTTAAAGGAGGTTCGCGCGACTGTTTTCTCCATTCACCCTGATAGTGTGGCTGAGCCTGATGGTTTTTCTTCAGCGTTTTTCCAGCATTGCTGGGATATCGTTCATCAGGATGTGTTGGATGCGGTTTTGGATTTCTTCCGTGGTTCTCCCTTGCCGCAGAGTTTTACTGCCACCACAATTACATTGATTCCAAAAGTTGAGTGTGCAAATGTTTGGTCAGATTTTCGTCCGATCAGCCTGTGTAATGTCACGAACAAGATCATTTCTAAGTTGTTGTACTCTCGCTTGCGGGATGTGGTGGAGAGATTGATTTCATTGAATCAGAGTGGCTTTGTTCCGGGACGGCTGATCTCAGATAATATCCTCCTTGCACAGGAGCTCACTCACAGTCTCACTCTCCCCACTCGTGGTGGTAATGTTATTTTGAAATTGGATATGGCCAAGGCCTATGACCGGGTTCAATGGTCTTTCCTACTTGATGTGTTGCGTCATTTTGGTTTCTCGGAGCGGGTTGTGGCGATGGTCTCGGCTTGTATTTCTCATTGTCATTTCTCCGTGAATATCAATGGTTCTCTTTCGGGATTCTTTGGTTCTACCAGGGGTCTTAGACAGGGTGATCCATTGTCTCCTCTTCTTTTCATTTTGGGGGCGGAGTATCTTTCGCGTGGCCTTGACCGCCTTTATCTGCAGCATCCTTCTTTTAGGTATCGTTCTGGCTGTGATCTTTTGATTTCCCACCTGGCTTATGCTGATGATATCATTATTTTTGCCAATGGTGGGTCTCGTGGGATGCAGGCTCTCATTGATTTTCTGCGTCACTACGAGAATTATTCGGGACAGCTGGTTAACGATGCCAAGAGTTCTTTCATTTTGCCTCCGAGGTGCTCCGTTCGCCTCCGCTCTAGACTTTTGCGTATTACTGGGTTTGCGGAGGGTCACTTGCCACTCAAGTACCTTAGAGTTCCCTTGTTTCGCGGTAATAGGGTGTGCTCTCTTTTTGAGCCCCTCTTACAGTCGGTTAGGAGACGGCTCGAGGGTTGGGAGATCAGGACACTTTCTCCGGGGAGTCGCATGACTCTTATTCGTAGTGTGCTCTTCTCGATGCCGATTTACTTGTTTCAGTTGGTCCAGCCACCATTAGCAGTTATGGAGAAGCTTGAGCGTACTTTTAATGCCTTTCTGTGGGGGTCTAGACCCTTGGAAAAGAGATGGCATTGGGCCACATGGTCTCGGGCTTGCCTCCCTGTTCTTGAGGGGGGTTTGGGTTTCCGCCGATTGAAAGATCTTGTGGAAAGCTTCTCCATCAAACTGTGGTTTCGATTTAGGCAGGGATCTTCCCTCTGGGCTAAATTTTTGATGCAGAAATACTGTCGTGTGGTGCACCCTGTCTGTGCACCCTCTAGTGGTTCCATATCCCCTGTTTGGCGTCGCCTCCTTCATATTCGGCCTCGTGCGGAGCCTGGTATCCGCTGGAGGATTGGATTGGGTCATATTTCTTTTTGGGATGATATTTGGTTCGGGGATACCCCTTTGTCGAGCTAGAGTGAGGCTAGAGGGGGCCGTGGCGCCCGTATATCACATTTTATTTCCGAGGGGTCTTGGGATTTTGATCTTCTTTGCTCGGTTGTTGGTCCCTCGATGGCTGAGGCGATTTCTCTTGTTCCCATCGCCTCTGGTGAGCCTGATGTGTCTCGTTGGACTTACAGTCCTGACGGTTCTTTTTCTTTGAAATCTGCGTGGGAGCTTGTCCGCTTGAGAGCCCAGTCTTCTGACATTTTGACTCCTTACTGGGGTAGCTGGTTGCGGCCCACCATGTCATTCTTCCTTTGGAGGTTTTGACATCAATGGCTCCCGATTGATGATGTTCTTCAGCGTCGTGGCTTTGCGTTAGCGTCCCGATGCCAGTGTTGTGATATGTCGGAGACATTTACTCACATTTTCCTAGATTGCCCCATTGCCCGATCTGTTTGGCACTTTTTTGGGGCTATTTTCCGTGTCCGGATTCCCCACACTAGGGATTTCTCTTTGTTCCTCTGTGCTTGGAAAAGGAATCCTCGCTGGACACCCGGTGGCCATGTGAAGGAGTTTCTGCCTTTTATTGTGCTGTGGTTTTTATGGACGGCTCGTAATGATTCGAAGCACCGTCAGTTGATTATATCGGCTGAGACTGTGAAGTCTCAAATTTTGTCTTACTTGCGTCTCTCTCATGCTGCTCATATTGTCAAGGCCCATCATTGGGTGGGTGTTTCTCCTGCGGCGAGATTGCTTGGTATATCGGTTGTTTTTCATAGAGTTCGTAGGACGACTATTGTTCGTTGGCTTCGTCCGCCTTCGGGGTGTTTTAAGTTGAATGTTGATGGGAGTTCGAGAGGCAACCCTGGAGATTCTTCTGTTGGTGGTGTGGTTCGTGATGACTCCGGGCGGGTTCTTCTTTCGTTCAGTGAGTTCATTGGAGCTGGGTCTTCTCTCCGAGCAGAACTTTGGGCGGTTTGGAGGGGTCTTCTCCTTTGTTCTGATTTTTCCTTTTTCCCTCTTTGGATTGAGCTTGACTCTAAGACTTACATTCAGATAATTCGGTCTCGTCGGTGTTGTTGGGGTTTGGATCATCTTGTTTCTCGGATTTTGATTCTCTTGAGGGGGCGTACGTTCCATATATCTCATATTTTCAGGGAGGGTAATTCGGTGGCGGATGCTTTGGCGGTGAGGGCTCATACCCTTCGGCAGTATTCCTTAGAGTTAGGTCCTTCCCTTCCTAGCCCCATTTCCACCCTTGCCCGCTCTGATCTTTCAGGGCTTCCCTACCTGAGATGCAGATGTTCTTAGCTCTTTGCAGCCCTCCTTCTTTTTGGCTCTTTTTCTCTATCTATATATATGTATATATTTTTCTTGCAGGTCTTTCGTTCTTGGAGGTTGTTTTTTATCTCGCATTTGCTCTCTGCAAGTGGGCCCAGACACTTGCACCCTACATGTTTGGTTCCTTTGGTTTTGGTAACTTCTCAGTTGGTGCTTGTCTTTGGACCAATCTTGTTCTCTGGCGGGCGTTCTCTGCAGGCTTCTCCTTGCTCGCCATATTTTATCTTTGACTTGCCGAGTGTTGTGGTGGCTCTGGATGATCTCTTTCAGTGGTTTCTTTGG